>NW_004797375.1:171424-173285 GCF_000002075.1 Aplysia californica
AATGATAAGCTAGTCTTGAGATAGATTTACGTAATGAATTGTGCGCTGGTCTATGGAATCAAAAGTTGCCGTATGCTAGGCTCTACACAGCTACACAACTTTTTTGTAAAAAATCAAGATGACACAGGCGTGCATTTGAACTAATCGGTCTTTTTTTTTTTGCACAGCTTATAAAATGCAGGCATTTCAGTCACTACTTGTGACTTCTCTTTGCACATTACTTGCTCAGTGCCTGTAATTATCTACACAAAACCTCATGTTTACTATAACGAACACTCGGATTCAACGAGATTTTAGGTCTGGCCCGGCGACCTCGTTGAATCCGAGTTCCACTGTATCTTGTAGGCCTGCTTTTTCTTGAATTACACACGTTTAGGGTTAAAACGGGCACTTTTCTGATAGGTGGACAAAGGTACTTATTTGTTAATTTCAGTGGTTGTGTATGTGCTGTTTTAATTTTGATTTGATTCTGTTGTGAAAATTTATTTTTCACGTTTTTACACTCTGTGTGGCTACAAATGATATTCTGTATCTTCACAAGAAAAATTGGGGCCTTAGATTAAGTTACCTATAACAACAAATTGCTATAAACGTCGTCACAGAGAGATGAAATTTTGAAAATTAATGGCAACTTTTAGGGCAACTTTTGCCATTTTCGTGGCAACTTTTGGACGAAAAATGGCAACAAACGCAGATTCTAGTCAAATTAAATGACATTTACGCAATAGGCCTACATAAACACACACACAAAAATAAAAAAAATAGAAAAACAAAACACCAGAACAATAACAAGAAAAAAAATTAACACACCAAACAAGTAAAACACAACAAAGAGGGACAAATAAAAGAGAAAAAGCTATATCTAAAAGGATGAAATGTAGTAATATTTTTCACACGAAAATAACAAATCAACGTGGTGTCAACAAGTGATGAAGCCTGATGCTTATCTAAAGCACGCATATTTTTGTCACAGTCATATGAACAGACAGCATACATCTGTTGAATATTTCTCATTCCGATTCCTTTTTACTGTTTTTGTAAATATTTGTTCTTTTTTTGTTGTATTTCATTTTGTTGTTACTTAAACAGGAACAAAATGTTTTCTTGACATATTTATAAGTCACTCCGGTTTACCCGGTAATTTAAGCCGCAGAATTTTTGGACCCTGTCTATCCGGGGCCAACTCAAGCTGTCTGGAAAACAGCCCCCTGACACATAGATGAAGATACTCTCAATTATCTCCCTACAGGGAAATGGAAAACAGGAATCAAACTCTTGTCCTCTGCAAACAGCAATGAAAACTTAACCATTTCAACATAGTTTCAAGCCATCAGGCCCATCCTGCGATAGGAATGTGGCTGAAGTAAAATGTGTTCGTGACTTTGCTTCATTCTTTCGAACGTAAGTGCACATCTTCACAATAAAATTAAGAAAATTTAAGCGGCGTATTTCGACCTTCCCTGCCAAGGTCATTCGTGGATGAGAGGGATACAACATTCTCTGTGTGTGTGTGTGTGTGTGTGTGTGTGTGTGTGTGTGTGTGTGTGTGTGTGTGTGTGTGTGATCATGTGAATAAGAGTATGATTGAGTAGGAGTATGATAATCCAATCATGGAGAAACAACATACTCGATAAAGATCCTTTCAACACGCCACTCGACCTCAGGTCTTTAGGGTGTGACAGTAAAGTACCATAACGCTACCTGACAAACGCCGGTGCTATGTCCACTGAGGGGATAAAAGGGAGTCGTGAATGTGCGTGGAACTGGTTCTTCTTCTTCTTCTTCTTCTTCTTCTTCTTCTTCTTCTTCTTCTTCTTCCTCTTCTTCTTCTTCTTCTTCTTCTTCTTCTTCTTCTTCTTCT
>NW_004797375.1:174521-181205 GCF_000002075.1 Aplysia californica
TTTGCACCAAAGTTATTTTTGTCACTGTAGAGAAATCTAGGTATCGTTCTTCCCGCACAAGAAGAAAGGTGCATGAAACTGCTCTTCGCAGCACCACTTTGGTGCAAGCTAAAAATTTGATCCAAGTTTCGGCGAGCCTATCTACTACACTAGCACTAGCAGAGTCTACGGTTACTCAATGAAGAATGGGTATCGAAACTGTTGTCTCTCTCTATTATGTAACAAGTCCTGGTGCTTCACGAAGTAATTAAAACTCTTTTAATCTTCTCAGATTGTGCAGATAGTGAGTTGTTAGTATTGTTTCACTTTATTGCAGCTTTTATGCAGTTTCATCTAGAAACAGTTGTAAATATTGATATATGTCGATTACGGGATATCCTGCAGATTATAATTGACTTTCTCCAGAAATCTTAATAGTAGCTTCTAAGCCTATGGCTCACTTGCTTACTTTCTAATCATGCACCACCTTGTCTGTAACTCACGCGACGCCACTGGTTGACGTCATAAAATATTATTTTTAGCAACGGGGTTTCGTTTTGTCCAAGACACAGTAAGACAAGACGGGACAACTCTTCTTTACGTCATGTGACAAGCGCAGGCCATTCCAACTTTGCCAGCTGGACGTATAACTCGCTGGGCTGGCGATAGTTTACATTGGATACCGTACTGCTGATCAACTTCGATAGTTCTGTTGCACTGTGTGTGTGATGTAGATATAGATATATAGATAGATAGGTAGATAGACTGACAGATAATCTGGATAGATAGATAAATATGATAGACAGAATTACATTATAATGAGTGATACATCTAGATTTAGAATCTGGACTAGATTTAGATCTAGATCTAGATCTAGAATCTAGATCTAGATCAGATCTAGGCTAATACTGCGCCCCAAGAGCCAAAGAGCGTACAGTTAGACAAACTATAATACTTTTACTATATTATTATATCTAGTGAGGGCGAAGGCTCAAATGAAGAATCTTGTTTACTCACCGTTAAATTGCTGGAGATACAGTTTCAGCAGTTTGCCTTTAGGTTCATATCAACAGTGCTGGAGCTTCTTAAGTTTCCGGATTTGTTTGTGTGGCTTCTTTTTCGGTGCGGTGTTTCTAAGTTTCAGTTCATGGTGGATTCTGGCGGTGAGGAACAAGCTTGCTATGTAGTCACAGCAGGGGCGAAGGCTGACTTGTTTGACAGGGTAATCAAAGTGAGATGGGACCAGATAGGGCCTGGAGATATCACACTCACACAAGTCTCAAGTCAAAAGAATCTTACTGGCACTGGAAGCGGCAACTCTGAGTTGTGAATGAAAACGAATCCTGAATTCATGTTGTATGCATATTCAACCGCTAAAATAATTGGGAAAGTATTTCATTAAATATTTATTCTAACCTTAAATTTAACTTAAGATTTGAACACACGAACACCAAGGAAAGAAGCAGAGATGATAGTACTACAATGGTATGTTATATACCAGACAGCCGAAACACTTTGGTAGAGCATGCCAATTATTACTTTTTTATTTCACATTTGGCTGTTTTTTGTCTAGCTTTTCGCGACCAGAAGCCGGTGTCATAATCGAGGTCACGATCTGATTATAGGACGTTAAAAAGTCGAGGGAAAAAAACAAAAACCAAGCACTCCCAGCAGTCAAGATATTATTAGGAGTTAGTTCCCCTCACATCTGTGAGGTAGACTCGACCAGTGTAATAGTTAGCTTACATAATCAGCGAGTGAGGCTGCTTATAACTGTGGCTCGAAAGGGGTGAACAGGGTATATGCAGCAATGAAACAGTTTTGACTACTCTGCACGTTTCCTTCAACTCTATTGGTAGACTCTTCCAGCCCCACTTTAAGCTTACGTAATCAAAGCTTGTGACTGCTTAATATGGAGTGGCCCGATAGGGGCGAACAGGCTATTTCTGTGGCAATGAAACGGTTTTGAAGGTTAGGCATAGTCTATTGTTCATTGTTGATTACGAACGTCTTTTTACATTTAATTTATGAGGTTTATGTCTATGGGTGAATTTGACTGCGACAATGTTTCAAAATTAGGAAGGGAGGCAGTGATTATTTGATTATATAGACGCTTGGCCTCTGGTCAACAGTATGGCAGTGGCAACTTGAACGTTTCAGGTGCTGACAGCATGGGAGGTTCAAAAGCTTCGTTTTAAAGTGCTGTCGGATGTTTGTTTTTCTCAAAGTAGCTTGTAGATGCGTTTGAAAAGTAGCTTCAAATAGACCCACAGCTTCTACCAGCAGGAAACTTGGCTTGACAAGACCGGCTTCACTTGTGATGGTTTTATACGCTTTGCTATTAATCAAAGTCAGGTGCCTGGCGTGTGTGTTTTCTTTTTCCTCTAACAAAGTCTTGCACTGGTCACATATAAGTGGAGAAACTTTCCTGAGCAAATACCCACTGATATATTATGTGACTACATTTTCTAGCTGTACCAGGTCCTCTACTTTTAGTGACTTGATGAGATTAGTCACTGGTGGCTGCTCCTTATTTTGTGCGCTACCTTCTGAGAATACAGGTGGAATAACATTTGGGGTGCTGGAGGCAAAGCTGAGTAGGAAGTAATCAATATCATTCTTACAGTTCATACCAGGACTGGTCAGGAGGACTTTATCAACCATTATCTGGCGAAAAGCAATGCGGAACTCTTGGGGGTCAGGATTATCTTTATGGCCGCCTTTACCTCTGATGCCTACAAAAAGGTTCTCTACGCAGTCCTGGTTCAGCCTGTTGCTGAGTAAGAACTTCACGTCCCCCTTAACAGTTTCCTCTATTAAAACTAAAAGGAAACTGAATCGTTTGTGTCCAGCCTTAAACGCAAGGAAGGGTCTCTGCTGGCATCTTGGATGTTTCATTGCCATATTCAAGTTTCCTCAACCAACAAATGGGGTCTTTCAGAAAGGGAAGGTGGGATGAAGTTGGTGTTATGGAATGCTTATAAGGTGCAGATGACTTGCTTCCATTTGTGTTAAAAGCATTGAAAAGACTGTCAAATCTGTCTAGGAAAATAGATGTGGCCATGTGCTCAGAAGGAAACACATTCACTTGACAGAGGAATGCTATCCAAGGAGATTAAAAGTAATGGAGGATGCTCTGTGGGCGGCACCGCACGCCTGATAGGAGCCCTCTTTCGCGGAGGAACCGTGGGCTACCTGCGCTGCGCGATTGCCCGATTAAGGCACTGAAATCTAGATAAGAAAGAAGGTTTTATTCCGAGGTCCTTCAGATTAGGCAAGTCAATTAGTAAAAATGCCTTGCACCTGTGTTGTATTTAAGTGTAAGAACCGATATGATGCTGCAGTAGACCGAAGTTTTCACAGTTAAGTTGTTTCCCTTTTTAAAAAAATTGAATGAAAGTGTTTCAGCAACACAATTTAAATAATTAATTCATAAGAGGCTGGCCCCGGCGCTACATGCCAAGGCCAACCCAGGCTGAAAGGGATACAACACCCCAGCAGAAAGACTGAGATACTCAATTTTTTAAAAGTATTCTTATTCATAAATATATATTATTATTATGAGTATATATATAATTATTATGTGTGTGTGTGTATATACATATTATACATTTTAATTAAAGATATTGCTTTCCTTTGTGTGTGCAAATAAGATGCTACTGTAGTCTAAACGTAGATATCTAGAGGCTCCATTAGAACATGAAATCAATATTCAACAACAATAACGATGAATATTTTCTATGTTAAAGAAACACCAAACCATATCAGATGAGGGGAGAAGGTAGGGTGGGGTGGATAAGAGTTTGAGTCTTGTTAGATAGAACTATACTCGGTTTAATTCTATTGTTGTAGTCTTCACCTAAGATCCCACAATCAATAATTCCGGTTCACTTAAGATTCTGCTGTTAAAAAATAAACCAAACAAAGCAACAACAAATTTTACTACACAAAAGTCATCACTAAGATAAATTATCCCCCTCTGGAGTGTAATAAGGGACTAAAAACGCTGCTCTCCATATCATACTTTACTGGAAAAAAAAAACACCCTTCAAAGGTTATCCACGCTCATGCATGCGATCACACCTCCAAGGGTGCTGTTATCTCTCTTTTTTGGAATATTTGAAACCATTGTGCGTCCACTTTGTGAAAACCAGGAAACAAAATTATTGTGATCAATAATATTATTTATAGACCAAGACATACTGTTAGCAATTAGATAAAGCAAACATCGACCCTCTTTTGTGTCCGCTATTCCTTACACATAAAGTTAGTTATGGCACACGCCTAGAATCATGCAATCATATATCTTAAATTCAGTTTAAAAGTATATTTTCATCCATTTCTTATAATTATATATTTTAGCATCTTGAAAGATTATCTTTTTAATTTGGTATGTTTGATAATTCTATGTTACTCGGACAAGTTTTCTTCTTATTTTACACATCTTTTTGATTTTTTAACTAGATTATAACTTAAAACTCTTAAAGAATTGAACAGTCCGTATCACACACATAATTTGTTCTCCCTGTCATTATCCGTCAGCCCGTCAGTTGATCACAATCTCTCTCTCTCTCTCTCTCTCTCTCTCTCTCTCTCTCTCTCTCTCTCTCTCGCTTATTTAATTTTTCCCATTCTCCTTCGTCCCTTCCCAAGGCCCCCCCTCCTCTTTCATCCCAGCCCTGACCGTCTAGTCCCAGCCCCATCCCCTCTTCCTTGCGTGCATTCCCCCACCCCGCCCACCCCCACAACGTGGCCCAGCCTGATAAAATTCTATCAAAAGAAACGCCACAGTTCGTGATTTAGCCCACACTCGGTGGCCATATTTGATCCCCAACGCGGCGTACTGCTCGCGGCGCCGCGAAGAGAGAGAGGAGGCTCCATTAGTTCTAAGCTCCTTGATGCTATCCCAGCAGTAACACTGTGACTCAGAACTTGAGCTGCTAAACTATGCTAACCCTCAAATGAGAAAATGTGGGTAAAGCAATGTGCTTTTGGGTAAGTTTTGGGGCCCTCATAAGTTGAAAAGTTTGGTCCTTCTCGTAGAAATCTCTGACCACACGCCAGGACATGACACCGTCATTGCTGAAAAAATCGTGCTTCAACAAGTTATTCCTAATTTGGTTTAAAAAAATTGTTGTTCATGTTTCATTTCTCACTAATAATTGATAAAATTACATAATAAAGGAAAGAATATTCCAGAATTTAGCATAGTAGGCCTTTACTGATTTAACAGCTTGCCCCCTTTAGCCGTTAAAGTAACATTCTTTCTATCACATTTTGATTTACCAAATGAAATTCAGCATCTTTTTAAAATTGTAGGCTGTTAATTGTTAACAAACATAATATTGTAGACTCTAGTGGTTGGGTGTTATTTTTGTTTAAATCTATGTATAAATACTTTTAAAAACTAGATATAGATTTCTAGATCTAGATCTAGATCATCTAATTTCCAAATGTACAAAGTTTTTCTTGAAAATATTTTTTTTACCTGTGAAACTGGTATTTGAGGTTGAGAAATTTCCTTCCATGTTATTGATAAGCTCGAACATTTTGTAAGCACAATAGTCCTTTTTCTTGGGGGTGGTCTATTTCCTTCTATAGTAGGTGGAGGATTGGGCACGTCGAAACGCGTTGTTATTGCTGTATTGTCACGCTTCAGCTGATTTTTTTTCGCAGTGGTGAACTGTGAGTCCTCAAAGTGTTCAGAACAAAGAACGTTACTAGAAAAGAGACACTCTGATGACTTGCCCAACAAATCATTTCTTCGGCAGTTTCTGGCACCAGACCCTATCCTTAGGAAACCGAAAAAACGAAAGATCTGGTCTATTATATCGTGCGTTTGAACAGTTCACTGCAGAGCACCACTGGCTTTTCTTTTTTCTTTTACCTTTAGGCTGAAGTGGAAAATCGATTAGATCTACAGTTTCATTTGCACCTAGGCCTAGATTCTAGATTTAGATCTAGATCTAGATCTAGATATAGGTCTAGTCCTACTTCCATGTTGGCATTGGCCACATTCACTTCACTGCCGTTTTCCACAGCAAAATATTAATTATCAACTCATTTACTAAGTTAGAAATGTAAACAAACAAAGTTAGAAATAATTTCTAATCACTCCACTTAAAAAAAAAAGACATGGCGAAACTGCTACTGAAGCGGGAATCGCAGCTGTCGAATTAAACGGTGCGCGCTTTTCGCCTGGCATTTGTTTACGCTCTCAACGCTAGAGTTGGGGCGAGCGGACGGACGTGTTCGTTACTCGCGGACTCAGTCAGAGCGAGCGGGTAACGGACGGCCATGAGAGTGAACTGCGAACCTCAAGACAGTTCGTTTTTTGGGTCCGCTCTACAGTTTGACTCTCTCAGCGAGCGGACTGCGGACTGCGGACCTCAAAGCCCCAAGTCAGTTCGTTTTTTTTGGGTCCGCTCCACAATTTTATTCACTGGGCGGGCGGGCAAACGGACGAACTCTAGCAGACGAGATACTCGACGCAAGGTTAGGCCAACAGTATATTGTTTGTTAAGTAGGCCCATAGAGTTATCTCCTTTTAAACAGTGACTATAGTGTACATCTATGATTAGGCCTAGTGTTTCAAACCACTAGCGGTGCCACAGGGAGTGAGAGAGACTGGTACTGTGCGTGTAACCTTTCACCTCGTTTGTGGGCACACTGTGTACGTTCCAAGTATCGCAAAGGCCGTGGGGG
>NW_004797375.1:181976-183256 GCF_000002075.1 Aplysia californica
CCCCAGCTAGACACCAAGTTCTATAATTAGCATTTGACACATTTCCCCACTTTGTTACAACACGGTGTTCTGTTCTGAGAACTGGGAAGTGCGATGAAGATATTAAATATTGATGATATAATTATCGGAAACTGTTGTTGCTAACTTTGTCAAGCTTTGTATAGTATCTGATTGTAGACTTTATCTGCTTGGGACAGCGTCACTGGTACAGTATCAATTGATTTTTTGTCATCATACAGGACAGTTCTTATAACAAATATTTAACGGGCCCAGTGCTCGTCGATATTTTTGTGTGCATAGAGCAGGAAAAAAGTTGTTAATGTTACCTTTCTGAAGAGGAAAACCAGAATCTGTTTTCATTCTCGAGAAAAACAAAACTTGATGCAGCGGACCCATTAAAGATGCATGGACTTTTTAAACCCATCCGGCTTGGTCCTTCCTGGCCTTCCTCTTGATTTGAAGCGATTTATGGGTGGTAAGCAGGGGCGGTTTGTTAACTCGGTCAGATTTTTGTCAGCTGAACTGTTGGCTAGAGGTTTATTGCTGATGACGATTTTCATTCAGTTTTAAGTAAATCCAAACAAACATGTATCAACATTCAAAAGCACCTTGCCGATTTGAAGGCGCTCAAATAAACAACTGGGATTCACTGCTGTTTTGTTGCGACATAACATCATTCCTTCACGTTTGTTATCGCGCCGGCTAGTAACTTTAAATCGTCTCCCGTCAAGCCGTCACGTCGCGGAACTTCGTACTACGTACGAGGACAAACACACGGCGGGCTTAGGCCTAGCGATGACGTCAGTCCCATGGACAAATCGTCATCGTCAGCCCTCAAAATGAAAAGAGCATCCCTTAACTGCCAGAACTACTCTTTGTAGCTTACAAAATTAAGAATGAGACTGTCTTGAGCTGCACAGATACATGTATTATTTTATCAGCGAAACATGTATTTACCATTCAGCCTTCCTTTAACTGCTATCAGAACATTTATTGTCAGCATGGTACTAATCTTTTTTGTTTATTGACTTTTTAACTACCTATAATTCCTGTTTAGCATAATTTACTCATCGTTTTCTCCCCACTAATAACTTACCTGGCCCTTAGGAGTCTGGCCGGCGAAAAGAGGAATCGTCTACTGAAGATATATAAGGAGAATTTTAACGAGGAGCGATAAGCACTCGGCTGTCAGGGTCTGGGCCGAAAACAATGGGCCTACCCCCTCCCTTCCCTCCCTTTATCAACCCTCACCCCAGCGAGACACCAAGTTCTATAATTAG
>NW_004797375.1:185159-187029 GCF_000002075.1 Aplysia californica
AGATGGAAGTTTGACCCGTGTCAAAGGTTGGGGGTGGCTGACGATTCGGGAGGTGGCTGCGGGTTGACGAAAGGGAAAAGCGCCTAGCCGCCACTGGCTGATTGTTAAAAAGCTAGATCTTTCAGTGTCAACAGTTCACAGAATTGTATTTTAATAATATTATGATCATTCAATTTGGGATACTGAAAAAGGGTTAGATCTAGCTCGGTGGGTTTCAAAACGAGTTGAAAGATGACCACAATGCACAATTTATACAGATGGCGCATCGATGTTTTCATGGTATTGTCCGAATGATGCAGCAGGCCACATATACATTAATTGCAACATGGGACTGGAGTCATTTAGAAGAACCAATTTAAATGATAGCTTTTTGGATCACTGCCTGATCTTTCCCCCGGACGTCTGTATACCTGTTTGGTTCCATGCAGCGATCGACACGGAAACTTTGTGAAGCACGTCGCTTGACACAAAATTCTATAAGGATGGCATGCATTTACTCATGCGATGATGGGAGAAATACTTGATGTGGTCTATTTGGTTGTTTAATTTGCAATCTGGCGTGTTGGCCAGTGGCAGGGGGTTAGGCCTAGGTATTGTTTGGCTGAAATAGCTTGTTGTTACTTGAACATAAAACAGTGGGGTCGTGGTGTGGTGACAAGGGTTAACTCCCGAAACAATGTAGAAGTGAACCATGTGCCAAGGCACGTTTTAGACTTGAGGAAGGTGGCAACTCCGGATAAAGATGATACAGAGAGCGGTCAGCACCGTGTAGTGATTGATGGGGCGTCCCCACCGAGGTATCCCCAGCGAGTTAGAAAAGTACCAGCGTGGCAGGAGGATTTTATGGTTGGGTAGCAGTGGGTGGAAGTTGCTGATTTGTGATGTATATAGTGTTTGATATTTGAATTCTCTTGTTGCAGCTCTTAAGAGGGGTTTTAGTGCCGCTTAATTTGTTCGCTTTCTTTGGGATATTTATTGAGATTTATGATCTTCAGATCGGGGGAGGGGGGCGGGGGGCGTGTGGTCTATTTGGTTGTTTAATTTGCAATCTGGCGTGTTGGTCAGTGGCAGGGGGTTAGGCCTAGCCTATTGTGTTGTTTGGCTGAAAGGGTGAGAGTGAGTAAAGTATGAGTCTCAGTTCAGTTGTACATGTATTGTTTGGTGCAAGTGTATAAAAGCAGTCTACCTTGCTACAGTTCTCCCCTCTGAAATCTAACATGTAGTAATACAGACTGCTTTTATACACTAGGCTAGGCCTAACCCCCTGCCACTGACCAACACGCCAGCTTGCATATTAAACACAAATAGACCACACTTGACTGCTCATTGCGAATACGTTATTGTGAAATAATGGGATGTTTAGCCATGAACCAAAGAGCCATATATATAAATTATACATGTAAATTGTGTAAGATAGATCTCAGCCATGACAAAACTTTTCATTATACAGCGATCTTTTTAATGTTGATTCTGCGACAGTCAAGGTACTTACTTGGATGGAAAACAGGCATCATTGCAAGCGCACAAAGCCATAGCTGCTCCTCCCTCCTCTCCAGGATCCATGAAAGGGTGTGCCTGCTGATCGTGCCAGTTAACAGCTGGTTGGATATTCTTCTGGCTTTTCCACGCAGGTTGCTGTCTCCTCTCCCCGACCCTCTAGAGACACCAGCTTAGTGGTAAGCTCTTGGTGTGATGTTTCTGGGGCATTCTGGTTAGATGTCTGAATTATTAAAATTTGACTCTTTGACGATCTATAAAAATGTATGACTTGTGGTATTCCGGTTTGTAGGCATATATACAGTGGAACCTGCCATTACAGCCACCTGTATAATACGGCCACCCATACAGACGGCCACCTTTCCATTCTCCC
>NW_004797375.1:188433-189641 GCF_000002075.1 Aplysia californica
AGAGAGAGAGAGAGAGAGAGGGGGGATCTATTACACACTATTTCCGGATCAAATATCAAAATAAAAAGTTCTAGTGAAATAAAACAAAACGTCGGTCGTCTGATGAAATCGCGAATTCCACACGCAGCAAATTTTACAGGAGAGGGAAAAAACTGATTTTCTTCGTCATTTGGCGTTCAAGAAATAAACTAAATGGATAGATATGATCAATTACCTTTTAGAAATAATACTGTAGTACGTTTTGTTTTACCGTAGATGGCCATTTTTTTTCGAAAAAGTGTGGGATTCACGATTTCATCAGTAGGCTTTTGGGAACGCGGTGTTGTATTCACGGTTATAGGCAGTGTGTTTTCTCTTATTAGAGGCCCTGGTATGTTTAAACATATATGAAAGCACGAAATACTGTTATAAGAAAGACTTAAAAAGATCAATTTAAAACTGAGTATGACATTACAGACTAAGTGAAACAGAAAGCTATTCATTATTTTACCACTATAAACATCTCTGATTCGTACATGAATGTGATATTGTATGTAATTTATGAAATCATACTCCTTCATTTGCGTGCTTTCTCTTTTCGTATCCTTCTTTGTCCAATTGTGTGTAAATGTAAATCCTTTTTATTGGGCTTGGACAGAGGGGTGGTGGATGGGTTGAGAACTTGGTGTATGTCAAACTTTTATACCCCGTGAATGACTGAATGATCATCTTTCATTATCTTACTCATTTTGTCTCTCAGATCCTGAAAATTACTCTTTGCCATTTATAAGGAGAATGATACAGTGGTGGGGAACTGTTTATTGAGGTTTCTATGTCTCTTGACTTTAGAAGACTCTCCCACTCTTCGTTAGAGTTCAGTTTGCCAAGAATTCCTCCTTATGTATGTCAGAGGCTTCATACTGCATTAACAGCTTGGTCTTCTTTTTGTCTACCCGACCTGACAGTATTGTGGACATCAATTTTGACAATTGCAGTTCTGAAAAAGTCTTTTGTTAAAAGCCGCAGCTCAGTGACGCCGTCCATACTTTCTACTTGCATATGAGTGTAGCCTCTAATAAGATTTTGTTTATGTATGTATAGTATAAGTTGCTCTTAGGGGAAAAGACACTCACGGGATTTGAAAGAGATGCAATTTTGTACAGACACACACACACACACACACACACACACACACACACACACACACACACACACACACACACACACAA
>NW_004797375.1:189792-190834 GCF_000002075.1 Aplysia californica
GAAAAAATGTCCATCAAACAACTTGTGAATTCATTTGCAATCAAATCACCTTGTGCCTTGTGTCATAAGTAATAGATGGCATCATACGAGGTCACATTGAAGATTATGTGCATGGTTCTGGAACAAGAGCTGGAGCAATTGATAGACGGTGACAAAGGTACACCCTGAAGATTCATGCAAATCATCAAAAGGTCTTCTTGCCTAAGAGCAGAGGTTTTATCCTTGGCGTGCCCTTTCTTTGTCGCTTTCTTTTCTGACATGTGGGATTCCCACTTAGTCAGGCTGACGTTGTCATGACTCAAAACTCACGCACAATTCACATTGATCTTTGTTTGGCTCACAGGTCGACATGGTCTTTTCATCTATCACATATTTGAGTAGCCTGACATATAAAGGCAGATTGTCCCTGACCTGTGCAGGCGGTTTCAATCTCCCACTGATTACGGAATCAGGGATCAAGATACAGTTTTCCAGAGCTTTGCTGGTAATAGTGAGTGGGAAACTTCAGAAGCATGTCCACAGATGTTAACAGAAACTCCTTGGCTTGCACGACCTTTGTGGATTGTTTGGTGGTGCTGCTGGGTGGGCTCTTCTAAAGCACTCTTTACAAAGTACTGGAGGGTCCAGGTTGTCACCAAAAAATGCCGGAGGAAGTTTCTCAGGATCAGATGGACAGACAGAGTCACCAAAATGAGGAAGTAATGAGCAGAAAATTTGCAGACAGAAGAAAGCTGTGGAGATGGGGCTGAACTGAGCATACCATAAGGAAACCAGGCAGCTACATAACAAATAAAATTTTAATTTTGAGTCTACAGGTTACACGATCAAGGGAAGGCCATGCTGAGCCTGTTACAAAAGTCGCAAAGAATGAAGAACAGAAAAGAGGAAAGACATTTAACAAATATGAAGAAGTTAGCCCAGGGTAGAGAATAGTGGAAAGTGTCCGTACGGGGTGAGCCAGGCGATGATGAAACTGGCATGAGCACTTCTAGAGCAATTTACAATGGGTGAGCCCGGTCATAGATATCAACATCCTGCAAAC
>NW_004797375.1:191123-192201 GCF_000002075.1 Aplysia californica
TCCTCTCTCTCTCTCTCTCTCTCTCTCTCTCTCTCTCTCTCTCTCTCTCTGTCCCCCCCTCTCTCTCTGTCTCTCTCGAAGGTTAAAATAAGCACATTTGATCTGTTCCAACGCACCGTGTACTTTGCATGACACTTTTTTTTTCATTGAAGTCTGGTTCTGTTATTATTTCCGTTTGGTATTTTTTGTAGCTTTCTTTGATGCCCAAAGTGGTTCACATTGCTCGGCTTCTCAGAATTCCTTTTCTCGTTAGGGAACTCTGTTGTCACATCAGTGAGTTTTCAATGTCAAACAAGTTTGGGTTGTGATACAACACGGAAATGAACTTGTAATTTATACTTGACTACGTCACGTTATTATAAAGAAAATAATTTTGCAAACAAGCAAGATAAAAAATTGTTTTACCCACTACTAGAAGAGCACACAAATTACACATTCGAATTTGACAGTCGTCGTGAAACAATTCCAGTCTTGCATCTAGGAAACACACATCTTAATTATGTGACAGAGGTTTTCCCGCAAAACATATGCAGTCGACATCATAAATCACAACCGTAAATACTGACCGACCATTGTGTTTGTACAACGCAATCGCCCATATTTTAATGGCGTTCAGAGAGGCGTTCACGGCGCCAACGGTCAGCCCCGCGAGTCATAAACCGACTGATGAGATCGTGAATTCCACACAGGTGTGAGATTCACGGTTTCATCAGGCGACTTTGGGGGCACGGTGCTTATTCACGATTTTCTTATTACGTCAGACTACACGTTTGAGTTGAGATAATGGAAAAATTGTTTTACAGGGACATGTGTCTCACCGAGCACTATCAAAATATGCAAAAAAAAACCGATTTCCGAAAATTTGTGGAATTCACGGTTTTATCAGGCGACCGACGAAAAATCGTTCAACACTGTCAAATCAAATTAAACAAAGAAAGTTTAAACATCAAAATAGAGGGAGCAGGTGTAACAGTAGGAAGCTCAAGTATAAGAAAGCGCTATCAAATGACAATGTAACAATAGAGAGTTCAAATTCAACACAGATAATTTTAAGTACAATAGGTAGTTCGACATGACC
>NW_004797375.1:192317-197265 GCF_000002075.1 Aplysia californica
CTCTCTCTCTCTCTCTCTCTCTCTCTCTTTATCTCTCTTTGTCCGTCCCTCTTTCTCTCTTTTTATCTCTCTTTCTGTAGCTCTCTCTGTATCTATCTTCCACCCCATCTCTCTCTCTCACTCCTTCTCTCACTCACTCTCTCTCTCTCTCTCTCTCTCTCTCTCTTTCTCTTTCTCTTAAACTTTGTTCAAAGTATCGATAATAGTGCGTGTGGCAGGGCCATTCGAAGACCTGTTTTTAAACAGTTACCCGATCAAGAGCTTTATATACCAACAGCAGAAACTCTGTAAGAACGAAAGAAGGCAATACCGACTGTTTCAAAGAAAGATCTGGAGTACCATAGGGATGTGTTCTATCTCCCCTCCTGTTTATAATATATATGGACAAAGTCCAGAAATCCTAAATGAACTTCTATTCGCAGACGACCAATGGCTTTTTCATCCAAACCGACAAAGCCTCCAAAATCACACAACCGAACTGAACAACAGCTGAGGGAATTTTAACATGAAAATAAGCACATCAAGAACAGGGGTTATGAAAGTAAGCCGAAACCATGGTCCCCGAACATCTATGTCCATAGTAAACAACTGAAACAGATGAATGACTTTAAATATCTAGGGTGCACTTTTTCTGAAAACGGGTCAATAGACAGAGAAATAGAAATGCGAACTCAAAAAGCCGACGCTGTCACCTACCAGCTCGCACCCCTCCTATCTCATCCAAACATCTCCATGGACACAAAGAGACAGCTTATCATACCTCAGTATTCATACTAACATTAATTTCAGCTATCAGTGCCAGACCTGGACATTAAGAAAAACCCATGAAAGTAAAATCACTGCTTGTGAAATGAAATGTCTCCGCAAAACCCTTAACATGACAAGACGAGACAGGCAGAAAAGTGAAGAAGTAAGAGTAGCTATCGGCCCTGACTCCTGCCTGCATACCTAGAAAGAAAGAGAATAAAATGGTTTGGCCACCTGTTACTTATGTCACTTGGCCAGCCAGTCTCGAGAATCTACAACTCCAAGCACCCAGGCTATAAAGGAAGAGGAAGGCCACGCCATAATATCACAACTGAAAGATCTGCGGAGCGGACCTACCATGATAGAAAACTGTATCTCCCCTCGACGTTTAACGGCAACAGAGGATGAAAAAGTAAAAGTAAGTAAAGTTCCAATTCAAATATATAAAAAGAGAGAATTCTAATAAAACATAACAAAATTATTCAACATAGTCAGTTCAAACATCGAAATAGACGTAACAAGTGTTACACTTGGGAGCCCCTGGAGTGGGTGATACCCCCCCCCCCCCCCACCCCACCTCTACCCCCACCTCTCCCCCCCCCCCCTCTCTCTCTCTCTCTCTCTCTCTCTCTCTCTCTCTCTCTCTCTCACTCTCTCTCTTCATCTCTCTCTCAGCCCTCCCTCCTCTTTCTCTCTCTATGTATCCCTACTCTGTATTTCTCTCTGTATCTTTCTTACACTCCTCCCCCTTCTCCCCCCCTCCCTCTCTCTCTCTCTCTCTCTCTCTCTCTCTCTCTCTCTCTCTCCCTCTCTCTCTCTCTGTTAAAATTTCTTCCAAGTAGCCCCACTATTTGAACGAAAAATGCGAGGTGCGTCTGGCAGGGCGATTCGAGGACCCGTTTTTATTTCGTCGAAAGTGTAATCTGGGTGGCTTTCGACTATCGAAACCAGCTCTTCTGTCATTTCCGTGGTTACATTCCCAATTTTTTTTTCCAACAACGTCTTCAGTTTCGATTGCTCGGGGTAGGTACTGGATGCTGTACTTCGGTTGGTTTGCAACTGTTTAGGGTGCATTATGTAATCACATGTTTAGTATTACATCTTCTCTTCATTCTGTGAAAAGTTCATGAACATTGGATAAAAAAAGGTAGAGTTATTTTTAAAAATGTAAAGAAAAAAACGCGGTTTATGAAAACGGACAATAAAGAAAAATAAAAGATTGACTTTATGAGGAAATAGGGGTGACAAACATGCCCGGTATGGGAAACAGTAAGGCTTAAGGGGGTTCTTATGCCATGAAATAGGTGTAATCAATGGTCTCTGGGTGTAATAGAGGCTGAAAAAGTTTTAAATGCTTACAACTCAAATTCCATAATTTTGAGCCAAATCGGGACCTTTGGGGGTGTAGCGCCCCCCCCCCCCCCCTCTCTCTTTAAGACAGAGACGCCCGAGATGTATGTGGTTACTCAAAGCTGACCTTAAAAAAAATCAGGTTTGGCAAAATTGTGCGAAATCAAAGAAACCTAAAGTTGTTTTCGCGCGTGTATTTGGAGAGCATCAACGTTGATAGAATGGGCGAACATTGCCTATCAGCTGAATAGAGAGTTTTGTTCAAGAAATAAACACTTTTTTAACTACAGTTTAAAAAAACCCGGAAAACAGCAATCACAAATACCACGTAAAACTTGGACTTTACATTAAATGTGCTCATTGCTATTTTGTTAAGGAGGCATTCGTTTTGTTGTGGATCACGAACCCTTTGGGCATCTACTTTGTCAAATCTTGGACATAGTTATCTCATTTCATCTCAAATGTCACAGCGGGTGGCAAACAAAGGGTCTGAATTGGGAGCCAAGTCACTTTTCTTCCGCTGCTGTTTCATTGGGCTTCACACACCTGTAGGATTCATATCAGGGCTATTTACTGGTGACCACTCCAACGTTGATATGGTTTGGTTGTGTAAGAATTGTCTAATGGCATTGGCCCTGTGAGAAAGTGTTTTTCTTTGCATGGAGATGTCCACTTGAGTGACACCTTGGCGAAACTATGAATAACATAATAACGTTCCAGCACTTGCGCGATGTAGTCGACTAAACCAAGCCGATGGTTCTCACGAGTATGATTTTGTTCATTCCACCCCTGACCACCAAAAAACGACTGTTTCGTGGCCTCTGTTCCTCACTAACAGATGCTTTTTTCCAAAACCAATAGCTCCAAACAAAAACCGAATTAATACCATTGAACACATGTAATGTTACATCCAGGATTTGCGTGGTATTTCTAATTGCTCTGTTTTCCCATCTGTTTATCAACAGAAGATGCTGTTCACTGCAGAGACAATGATTACTATTCTCCTTTCATTGAAATATCAATACATGTTGTCCCTTCCACCAGTGTTGATGCACCTCGATATACGTGCGAACACACTTCTATTTTTTTAAAATTAGCACAATTTTGTGAGGCTATTGTTAGGGGACCATACGCCCCCACAGTCTTTGGCGTTAGGGGACCGTATGCCCAACTTTCGCTAAGGCTTGGTGTAAAGGGACCGTACGCAGATGTGTATGCATCTGGACTTTGCAGATACAGGAGGAAAAAGGCCAGTTGAACGAAACCCCTGACGTTAGGAGTTATAACTTGGGGAATGTTTAAAATGTCTGAATACGATTGTGGGGTATTCAGTGGCGGTGGGTGAACCAAAATTTGACATTTGCTCACGTCTGCACCCACGTTGTTGATAAGTGTCAATAAAAGAAATCAGAGAGAGAGAGAGAGAGAGAGAGAGAGAGAGAGAGAGAGAGAGAGAGAGAAGAGGAAAGAGGAAAGAGTTGGCGAAGGGAATGTGGGGGCGAACGATGGGGTCGGCACGGTATAGTTATGCTGTAAGATTGAGAAGATATCATTAATCATGTAATGCCTTGCGTGAAATAAGTTAAGAGTACAAATTAAATTCATAGTATACCAACGCACGCCAAGAGAGCGGTCAAAAATGCATGGCGCAACTTTTTATGAAATACCTCCTTACCTATCGAACATCGATTCTCCAACTTTTGAACTATGACTTATATCAATTTGTCTTAACAGGTGAATATTTTTTCAAACTCCTGCACACTGTATTCTAGAAAATTCCATAATAAAATAAATACTAATAAAAAATCTCAGTCGATTGTTTCTACAAATTTTAAAAAAATTTACAGCTCCGGCAATATCGCTTTTAAAAGCTAGTCTGTTGTTGTTTTTTTCCCCAATCTATGCATGCTTGTTGAACCTATATTTTGGGAACTTTTAGGGTAAAAAAATGTGTTCATTATAAAAATGTTTGTATGAAGTTTTGCCACTAAAAAGTGTCTCATATGAACTTATGCAGTTGCGAGCGCCGTAAAACCTTTTACTATAATTTTTTTTTAAAGTGTCATTGGCGAGGCCATAATGCGTATGCAAAATGTGTGGGAGAAGCGGGAAGTGCTATGATATGAACAATCACATTTTCCGCGTGATGGAGATTTATAGGCCAAGTATTTTACATAAATTTATGAAGAATACTTTTTTTAATCGAGCCTCAATTGTTGCGAAAATATATGATTAGGTTAAGACAAATTGATAAAAACTGCTGAGCAAAGTGTGGGTGACATTGATTCTCCTGGTAAAGAGATATTTGAGGATACGTTGGGCTACGAGTTTTTGACCGCACTAATATAGTTACACGACACCCGCGTGCAAATGTAATACTAATGTTGTTTAATTACTTATGTAGACTGGCGTATATTATTAGATAGGTAATACGCTTGTAAATAAACTTTAATTCGTCTGTGCTTTGTTCACAACCCGACGTTCTGTCAAGTCTCTACAATAGTTTGCTTTGCTTTTCATCTACCTTTTGCAAGTTGTCGCGTACTTTCTTTTTCCTTTCTTTCCATGTTATTGTAATTGTCACTGAATGTGAGTTGATCTTGCGTCTTGCGCGCTTTCAAAACTGAGTAAGTGCTCAGGGTGTTCTGCATGCAGAAATGAGTAAATTTCCAGTGTTTACGAGCGTCATTAAATCGGGCTTATTTATTTTAGGTCGAAAAGCTTAAAAATGTACTAACGTCTGCTCGCAGAATATGCCTGAGCACACACATCCAACTTATTTTTCTCCAAAACATTCCCTTTGTGTACATTTGTTCATCTCTCTCTTTCTCTCTTTCTCTCACGAACCACC
>NW_004797375.1:200544-202844 GCF_000002075.1 Aplysia californica
CTCGCTCTCTCTCTCTTTCTCCCCCCTCTCAACCCCGCTCTCTCGTTACTTCTCTCCCTCCCCAGCAAACAGATGTGCAGTGAAACAAACAAGAGACTGCTCTGATGACGCTCTTAGAGAACCAGACCCCGCCAAATGTACACAGAGCTGGCCCCACTAGCCTGCCAATGACGCCGATCTGGCAGAAAGAACGAAGATATTGCGCCACCAAATATTGAAAATTTTGCCTGAACACATGGGGAATCTCTACGGAAATGTGACGAGAAGGTAGGTAAAATGTGGATGAGTTGGGCTATGGGCAGGAGTGATAGGCATACAGAGATGACAAATTGGACAAATTATGTTGGGAAAAGAGTGGGGTGGGGGTGGGGTGGGGGCAAAATGGGAGAGCTATAGGATTGCGGGTGAAGGGGAGAGGGGGGCAAAATAGGGGGACAGAAAGAGGTAAATCCATAAAGTTCTTTTAATTATAATCCTAGAACCTGCAATTTGGCTAAATTCCGGTTCACAAAATGGTGCACCATTTCACTCAATTTTGGGGCTAATGGCGGGCACAGGGGAGAGTGCCACGCGCACTCGACTGAAGCGAAACCAGTTTTTCCTCTTTACTTGGGCGCCCATGGTGCACGCTCTTCCTCGCAAAGTTTTTGTAAAGAGAAAAGAACGGCGTCCATGACAGTGCACGGTCTAGGACACTCACGTCTATGGATAAATCAGAGTCTAGGAGAAAAAAAGTCAGCTATTGCCGGGAAGTAATCGCCACATAACCCAGTCTGCGAGGGGTTGAGAGTGTTGCTTTCTGTATTTCATTTGCCATGGAATTCCCGGGATTTCTAGGCACATTCCTGTCTGGAGCGTTAATAACGTTCTGACTTATCGTCAGGGCATTGGGAACAACGTCGTCGTTTCCACTCTTATAGATTGGCTTCTGACTGACCACTCATGGACACGTCATATCGGCTACCTGACTATTTATTGTCGATTGCGAAAATGTACTCAAGGAAAAACTTGGTAAAAATGGAAGTCTTTATGAACATGTACTCATTCACCGAGCACTGTCAACTCCACCGATCTATGATCTCCATGTAAACTTCGGTGCACAAGGTTCTCACAATGGACCTCAGTATTACACCCAAATGAAAAGCAAACAGCAATTTCGATATAGTCGAGTTTTGGTGGCACCTTTCCCCCTTTGCCCTTCATTTGGTTCGACTGAACCAGAGCAGAGTGAACCAGAAACACGGTCAGAGCGAAGGACCCAGCATATCATAATACAAGTTTATGGCTACGTCTGCTGTGTGTAACCCCAAAGACCACACACTCATCAACACAGACGATAGCTGGGAATCAAAGTCAACGAGAAAAAACCCAGAGAGAAAACCGAAGCCTGTATCATAATCTGTACAACGAGTGACGTAGAGAACTGTCATCTATGACAATTAGTTACACCTACGCGTAAATCTTGTCCAACACAAACACATTATAGTTTTTTATGAACAGAATCTGATTCCAGTCACTTTATTACTGGGTGCACAATGGCATGATCAGGTCAGGTCGGGTGGGGTTGCTAGTCGGATTGAGGGCGCAACGCGGTTATCGAGACACAAACCGATCGCCCGACTCACGGCTTAAAAAACAATGGCGTCTGTCTTTTTTGGTGACGAGTCGGGTGATCGCAATGGGCACCTGATATTAGCCTTCAAATTCTAAATCCCGATTTGTCTTTTGGAGCAGTATATTTTCAACAATATACGAGGTGGGTTGGTGTGAAACGACACTTCTTCCTGACAGGAGTAGTTTTTTCGTGCGGTTGTAATAACATATTCATTACAAATAATTTATTATATGAGTTTGGTGTTGGATCATGATTTATCCTACGAGTGAAATTGTCAAGTTGTTATCACGAGTTTAAATGAGCGATGATAACAGGCAATTTCACAAGTAGGATAAACGATGGTCTAACACCAAATCAAGTGTAATAAAATTTTTATACCATACTGCTCGCGAAATAGATGCGGAAAAACTATCTTCAAATGACCTGCCAATTGAATAAAAGGATCCATTCTAGAGTTTCACTTGAAAACAAAATGTTCATGTTCGTCGGAGTGAGAGTGAGGATTGG
The DNA here is from genome assembly GCF_000002075.1 of Aplysia californica. Taxonomy (NCBI): domain Eukaryota; kingdom Metazoa; phylum Mollusca; class Gastropoda; order Aplysiida; family Aplysiidae; genus Aplysia; species Aplysia californica. Next base: position 202,667 of record NW_004797375.1, read on the forward strand.
AAAAAATCTGGATTGTGTTCCTATGTTTTTAGCCACGCTAATTTACATGTTGTGCTATTCTCCCTCCGCGAAATAAACTACAAACAAAACAATAATAACGCAAGCATAAGCAAAGCAAGCAGAAAATGTACGATTCAAAGTTTATATGACACGTTGTCGTATATATATATATTATATA
>NW_004797375.1:203952-205346 GCF_000002075.1 Aplysia californica
CTATCTATCTATCTATCTATCTATCTATCTATCTATCTATCTATCTATCTATCTACACTGAAAGATGCGGTTCACTGCAGAGACAATACTATTCTCTTTTCATTTTATATTTAGTACATGTCCATTCCACCAATGTTGATGCACTTCAATATAAGCGCGAAGGAGATTTTGCGTCTCTCTGATGTCGCACATTATTGCCAGGCCTGATTTTCTAAGGTCAACTTTGAGTGACCATATCTTGGGCGTCTCTTAAAATAGATGAAACATTAATAAAATTATAATGTCAAATGATGCAGAATTTATTCAGCTCTAAATTGGTATGCTGCATGAGCGGGTAGTGTAAGCCTGTAACACAATTATTGGGTGATTACATTTTAAAGAGTCTTTTGGACGCCACTATATAAAGGGAACAAACACAATAGCAACAAAGCGTTAATTATACCACGTTTCGTAATGTTGCGAGAAAGAGGCTAATTTTTGGCTACTGGGGTTAGCTTTCTCATGGTACTTGCTGAACGTATATATATACAGATGACTTCGAATTGGTCATACATCATGGCGAGATCTTACGCTGAACTGGCAGCCAAAAATAAGATGTGGAGTGTGTGTGTGTGTGTAGGGGGGGGGGGGGACTAGATTATGATGTAACCTACGATCTGGTGGACAAGTAACGGGTAGCTTTTATCATAATCACCATCAATGTAGGAAAGAAAAGCAGGGAGGGAGAGTCTTGAGTAATTTTGTGTCAGTACAATGTATTTGTTCATTAAAATGGCTCAACATTTCGCCTGTAATTTCTCCGGTACCAACTGAGAGTAATGCCAAAAATAGCGCTGTAATATGTACCTAACAAAGGAGGTTTTATTGTCAGTTACCTGGCCGGATGTGGTCATGTGTGAGCAACGTTTGCGCAACAGGTAAAAGCATACCTGTTTACCAAACGTTCTGTTAAGAGATAGCTTTGCAGCTCTGTCCTCTCTGCATTTTTGAGCCTCATTTTCACCAAAAACAAATAACAACCAACCACACAACCTGAAAAATACACCGAAGCAAACAAATGCCCTCCTCCCCTTCTCATAGGTCACAATTCAATTAAAACAAACGAGGTTTTTTTAAAATCATTTCAATACACAAAGAATTCACAGACCCCACAGATCTAAACTACACAATGCAGAAAGTACTCAATCATGGTATTAAATACATGAAGAGTAAGTCCACAAGCGCCATCATCATCATCATCATCATCATCATCATCATCATCATCATCATCATCATCATCATCATCATCATCATCAGCAACAACAACAACACCAATTGCGACACAATCAACACAAACAGCTTCATCAACACAAGCAACAAAGCTGAAGCCTCTCCCGACTTCTCACAACTCCTCA
>NW_004797375.1:205822-212808 GCF_000002075.1 Aplysia californica
ACGAATACAAGCCAGGTGCTGGCAACTATCTCTTTAGTGTCAGGATGGTGAGCAAGACGGAAAGTTGTCCAGAGGGTTGAGTATATTTTGCCTGTGTACGTGTGCGCATTTTGAGTGTTTGTGTGTGTGTGCGTGTCTGCATGCATGTGAGTGTGCGTGTGTGTGCGATTGTGAGTGTGTGCACGTGCCTTTGTGCGATCGTGTGTGTATGTGTGTGTGTTGCGTATTTATTTCTTTTAAGAGCAAATTAAAAAATGTGCTTCCCTTTGTTAAGACATAGTAACGTAATAATAGTCTTCTCTTTCATGAAGCATGCTAAGCAGTATGGTATATTAAACTGCTACATCTAGATCTAGGTAATGTCAGATTTTAAAAAAATATATATAAATGAGTAACTTTATCCTAGTTAGCGGGTTTTGCGGACGAGTAAGCACAAGGCCACAGCAGACACATAAAGCGCTTCCTAATTACCTACCCGACCTTCCCTGGGCCAGGAGTTTAGAGAAACGAGGTGAGTGACTGCCCGCTCCACTTTGCATTTTTTTCAGCAAGTGTTGCCGGTCTTGAGCAGTGACGATCCACACTCCAATGTTTAAATCCAGTGAGAAATAGAACGTGACTTAGGGTCACACACCAACAGAATGACATCCGCCAATTTAGCCAAAAGTTATACGAGTGTATTTTTCCGGTCACAATGCTAATAAAGGATTATAGTCAATTTCAAACAGATCCTAAGCGATACAAGCACAGCTAAATAGAAGAGGTTCTGTGTCGTGCAAATACTTCGTAAATGTCACTTGCTCCAATGTCAGTCAGATTGACTTACATCGTTTAAATACAGCTCCAGCAATCTTGACTTGATCCACACACTCAATCTGGTCAAGATCTCTGTCAATTTGAACGACGCATCGATCAGCGTCTGCATATATATTGGAATCGGGGTTGTATTTTATAAGTACTTGAAGCGAGTGACCACAGTCATTCCTATCTCCTCTACACACAACGGCTTAAAAATGGAAAATAAAATGCGTATCTAGTTGTTGCAGACTGTGGGATTGGGGGGCGAGAGGGAGTGGGACAAGTTCCTTTGACAAGACTCGATGACCCTAACAGTATATATGTAACACTTGTGTGACCTGATATGTACAGACTAAAAAAAACAGATTATGACTGGTTCCTCCTCAAAAACTGTCCTTTTCTGATCCAGGCTACTTTGTTTATACATGTATACGATGCCTTTGGACAGCAATGTCCTTGATTTAGTTCCTGATGAAAAACCGTATCCTTTTCTTTAAAAAAATATCCTGCTCTTTTTTACCCAGTCTTCGCTCTATCTGGCAAGGCGGACAGATCATCAAACGGCCTTGAGGCGATTGGCAGTGAGTGGCGTGTGTCCCCGGTGGTCAATAATTAATGTGGTGTCATGTGATGACTCACCGCAACACGGCTGGGTGACCGAGGCCGGACAGACAGACTCACAGTTACAGCTTATCCGTCGGACTAGTAGCCGTAGAACTAAATAATCTGGATGCAGGTCTGGCCTTTGCTCTTCGATTGGACGTAATCATAAGAAAAATCAGCAGAATAATGAATCAGGTCCAATCTCCACCAGGAACATCCAAGTTCAACGGGTCACATGCATTTATTCCTGAAATAAAACAACAGGAACTAAGAGTAACTTACAATGAGAAACATACACACGGGGTGGTTGGTCATTCTCAGTACTCCAATGTTCATAAAATGATGTGTATTTTGTCAATAATTGTGTTGTAATAGTACGTATCTGCTGATCATGTGTAAATTTAACTTTAGAACGTATGGTTGCATTCTCGTCCACATGTATCTCCCCTTAAGATGAAGTAACTAAAGTTGCATTGTATGGGAGTGGGCGCGGTAGAAATAATCCGCATTCTTATTGTCATATATTTATTATCATCATATTTAATTCTTCTTCCTTTTCTTCTTCTGTACATTTCTCCTTCTCTCTCTCTCTCTCTCTCTCTCTCTCTCTCTCTCTCTCTCTCTCTCTCTCTCTCTCTCTCTCTCTCTTACACACACACACACACACACACACACACACACACACACACACACACACACACACACACACGTGAGCACGCGCAAACACATCACACACGTACAGAGCTCGACGCCTAAATGTCAAGAGACTGTCCGTACCCCCCATCTGGCAACCAATCTCTCCCCCATCACCAGCCCGAGCCGAGCCCTCCAGCCTCACATGGCGCCCGGTGCCGGCAGACCGTGCTCAGTAAATCAACTCGGCAGGAGCCACAGAATAAGAAACCAGACAGAAAGTAGAAGTTTCGTTTTACTTTTGCTTGCCAAACTGATATTTTTGGTGAGCGGTGGGTCACCTCGCTAGTGAGAGTTATTTTTAACGCCCCACTTGGGAATTATACGTTAGGGCTAGCAGCTGGGCAGTGGGAAATATTACGCTGTTATAAAGAGGCAAACGAGGACAAGCCCTGTTAGATAAACAGACGCACACAAATCGACGAGTTAAAGCTCCTTTGGTTTTTAGGGAGAACAACACTGAAAGACAGAAACGCGATATAATATGTATATTATTTATGTTACAGTCAAACCTGGAAACTAGTCATTCTCAGGAAATGCCTGAAATTCCTGCTTTGATCGGGCATTTCCAGGAATGCCTAAAAATTTTAGACACTCTTGGGGAATGACTGAAAATGAAAGCCTCAGATTTCCAGCTTTGCCTGGTTGTTATTTTGACCACTAGGCAAACCATTTGACTATCACTCAGTGTTATTTGCATTGTCGCAGTTATGGTTTGAGTGCGGTGTTGATTTAACTGTGTTGAGCGAAAGTGAGGAGTAGCGAAAGTTACAAACCTGTAACCTGTCATTAGATATTCACTTTATAGTTAAGCTTGAATATGGTTGAAAATGCTTGTGAAGAAACTTTTACAAGAAGGCTTTTTGAAAAATATGAAATTACCTATAACACAAGACAAAATATCAGGAAATTATACATCACTTGCAGGCGACTTTGGGTGTAGCCAGAAAAACAGCTCGACAGTACAAGCTTCAAGCCAGGTCAGTTTTAGCTTTTGTTTTTAACTGTCTGTGTGTCTGTTTATGTGTCTGTCTGTGCGTCTGTCTGTGTGTCTGTCTTTCTGTCTGCCTTGCCTGCCTGTGTGTCTGTCTGTCTGTCTGTCTCTCTCTCTCATTCAATGCCGCCGTCAAACGATCGTCTTTCCAAGCGCTGCCGGGTATTGAACCAAGGGTGGGCCTCAACATCTATACCAACGGAAATGCTGGGCCAGTTTCAGTCAGGGGATGATTTGCGAGCCTTTGCCTAGCAAACAGCTCTATCAGCTCGTTCTCATGTCGACGAAATCACCAACGTTGCTGCTCCTCATATCGATGAAATCCCCAACGTTTCCGCTCCTCATGTCGACGAAATCACTGGCGTTGCTGCTCATCACGTCGACGAAATCACTTACGTTGCTGCTCATCTTGTCGACGAAATCACTGACGTTGTCCAAGTCACATAATTTGCTGCTGCTAACGGGCAAGCCACAAACCTGAATTATCCTCATGTCGACCAAGTTGATGGCATTGGCACTGTTGAAAACGTGGCACTTCTTGATGCTAGACAGGCTCAAATACACTTTCATAGAGAGCAGTGTAGAAAATTCTAGATGGAACAAGCAGAACAGATGGTAAAAAGAAGTAGAATAGAACTCGCCCCAGGCCAGAAAGGTGACAAAGTTGCCATTCCCATTCCGGGGGCTCTCGTGGCCTAGAGGTTAAGGTGTTGGCCTCTCATTCAAAGGTCCCGGGTTCGAATCCGGGTAGCCACCGAAAAATTTTCTTCTCTAAAATTGTCTCCTTTTCTGCTCTCTAGCAATGTTCTGTTGTCTGCTTTCGTTTCCACTTTCTGCCCCCACCCCCTCACCTCCTTTGCCCCTTCATCTGGGCTCCTGACTCTTTCTGCAGCCTTTCTACTGCTACTCCTTGGCTCCTCCTTACTGCTGTCTTTCTGCCACACCACTGATCTTCTGGTAGGAAAGATCTACACCTAGCCTTCTCGGACAATGGCGAAAAATCTCGGAGGGCCCGTGTGCAAGTTGCGCACGTTAAAGATCCCTTGGTGGTCTAAAATCGATAAGAGTAGGCTTCGGCCGCCACCCGGGCAAAATTCAAAATTTCCTACCAACTGAAAATTAGGTGTGTCCCGCGCGCTCATATGACCTATCCAGTTGCGAGCGCCGTAAAACACTTTACAAAAAATTTTTTTTTAAATTCCCATTCCTCTTGTTGATCGGGGCCGTGGCGACCCACGTTTTGGACAAAAATAACAACAATAACTACACGCTGGCTACCAAACATGGATTCTTAAAACGAATTTGAACTTTGCCCTGAAAAATTACTTCTCATGAGTGATGTCAACTGCACCACACATATCAGTGTAAGAGAAGATGTGGTATTTGGCTCTCAGTGTGGCGGTCAAGGTTACATTAAATGTAACTGTTCAGGGTCAAAGAAATGTCAAACAAACAGATGCAAATGCTTCAAAGCAACGCTCAAATGTAATAGTCTTTGCCACCAAAGTCTCAACCGTAAAAAGAAATGAGCTCATGTAAATGAACATTCTATATTTAATTATCACTTTTTATTATTAAATTTGTTTTCATTAAACGGGATGAATTAATTATCGCATGCATCCCCTGTCATTTACTTTACATCTGTCATTCCGCCATTTTGTTTTTTCCGATGGTAGTCTTTCCCAGGAAATGCCTGACTGCCTATTTCAGTCATTCTCTGTAAATGAGTAACATGTTTAGGCATTCCTGGAAATGCCTGATCAAAACAGGAATTATTTGGGAATGACTGATCTTTCAGGCATTTCCTGAGAATGAATAGTTTCCGGGTTTGATTGTAACATATATACATATATATACAAAATGTTTATATATATATATAGGCCTATATATACAGAGAGAGAGAGAGAGAGAGAGAGAGAGAGAGAGAGAGAGAGAGAGAGAGAGAGAGAGAGAGAGAGAGAGAGAGAGGGAGAGAAGAAGAAAGAGAGACAAAAGGACAATCATATAGGCAGGCAGTCAAACAGGCAGGTAGCAGAGAGGAGGAGGAGAAGAAGAAGAAGAAGAAGAAGAAGAAGAAGAAGAAGAAGAAGAAGAAGAAGAAGAAGAAGAAGAAGAAGAAGAAGAAGAAGAAGAAGAAGAAGGAGGAGAAGGAGGAGAAGAAGGAGAAGGAGAAGAAGAAGAAGAAGAACAATTACCCTCTTTCAATTCTTTGAACAATTTGGCTATGTCTGTGTAAAAATAGACACGGTACTTTGGCACTGCGCTAAAAGTAGACCCTCTTATATTTTGCTGTCTTTATAGAGAGAATCCCAACGCGTCGAGTGCAAAGTAATCCCCCCATGCTGTTTTATTGGGAGTAAAGACCATTTCCTTGTATGAGTTGTTAGTCATAAAGGGCCCAATTTCAAATCTCTTATCCGATTGCTGTATGGCATTGTGGAATTTACGGTGTGAGGATACAAAGCCATTAAGACCACATTTACCGCCGGCAACACTTTTTCAACTGGAGGAGTTATACAATGGAGCTCCCGTGGAATTACAGAAACTGTTTAGCTGTACTTATTGTTGATAGCTGTATTGCCTTCCTTTGTATTGAGGACTCAATCATTGTAGTCTGGTAATCGCGAAAAATTCGTAATCAGTCAACGCTATTGCACCGCCAGTCACTTCTCCCACTGCTGTGGCGAGACCATCAGGGCAAGTACTAGATCTGCTTGCTCGGGCTTTGAACCGAGCCCTTTAGTTATGATACACAAATCATTTTGGTAGAGAGAGGAAGAGTAGGAGGATTTTTTTTTCCTCCAATGCCGACTCTTTTGTAGGTTGTCGGTTGTGTCAATGGTGGTCAGGATCTTTTCTCATTTTGTATTGCCCAAGTTACATTCTTTTAATGCATAGATTATCATGTGTTTCCTGTTGTGCTGTTACTGGTGTTGGAGGTGGAGATGACTATGATGGGAGCAGTGTTATTTTTATTATTATTGTTGTTGGTTTTCTTGTAGTGTTCTTCATTTTCCCACTTTTAAATTTGAGGGGATTTTTTTTTTTTTGGGGGGGGGGGGATCCTACTGTTGTTTTGGGTCTTTTGAGAATATTTCTCGTTTTGTTTTTATTGTTCAGACATTTTCCTTTTCTTTGCAAGCGTGTAATAAATAGACAGATTGATAGATCAACAGGGCATGAATAAATATATAATATAATATGTGTGAATGTATCTATGTATGAATAAATGAGTGTAGAAATTAGTAAATAAAAGCGGCTTTGATAAAGCAATTCCTTGTACACGTAATAATATATAATGCGATTTTGTTGGAAGCAGGGCAGGAAAAGCGAGAGAAGTTGAAGATAATAAATGTAAGTGTTCATTGTATTATTTTTCTAATAAGATCTATGTTTTGGTATCTTATAGCGCAACAAAATCCTGTGTACTTTTGAGCCATGCTTTTGGTCTGCTTCTGCGTGCCAGTTGGGACATGGGTTATAATTCAGTTATAGTAAATTAATTCTGTTAACCCCCCCCCCCTCCCTATTTCCACGCTTTTCTCATTCTGACATCTGGTTCCGCAATTCTTGACAACATTATGTTTGCAACTAATCTCGACAACATAGAGGGTGTAATTGTTAGGCTCTTTCAAGTTGCATGCAAAGAAGCGAGTCTGATTCATTGGTGGGGAATCTGATTTGTGGAGTATCTCCGTCTGTCTGCTGAGATGGTGTGTCCTACACAAACTGGGTTTGCAGAGTCGAAGCAGCCCGCCTTCCAATATCAAGTCATCTAAATTGTGTCCATGGCAAACTAAAACACCATGGTTAGAAAACAAAACAAAACAATAAATGTATATATAGAGAGATACAACCTCCCAGCAGGCAGACTGAGATACGCTTTAAGAGGGGTGGG
>NW_004797375.1:213921-217844 GCF_000002075.1 Aplysia californica
TGTGTGTGTGTGTGTGTGTGTGTGTGAGTGTGTGTGTGTGTGTGGGCGTGTGTGTGTGTGTGTTTATTTTTTGTAAAACAAGACGCAACTACATCATTATTTAGCAAAGCTCCTCACTTCCGGTGTCAGGCTGAGTTTGAGAATTATATAATGTGTATGTATATATGTATGCTATATACTCTTTAACACTCACACCTCGTATTAAAGGCAATATTTTGATTGATACAGCAATCGACAACCCCTGAGATCTAGCTGAGGAAAACAAAGAAGACTAACATATTCATGAAAAGGAAAAGTAAGGGAACTCGGGTTCAAAACAGCGACTGTGATATAAAGCTGTTATGCACTTCGCTACCGCAGAGAGGTAGGCTAAGTTCGATTCCCGAGAGGAGAGAATTATTATCAAGTATGTCGGTCTTTCAGTTGGAACATGGTATAACTCTCGGTCCAAATTAGTCATGACAGGCAGGTTCGCACTCGCCTCCTAAATTGTGTTGATGGGGACGTAAAATGTTCGAAAATAAAAAGAGGAACACCATCTTTTTCAAGGGTGAAGATTTCAAGGATCATAGTAAAGGTCTTCTTGCACGTCTCTCACAGGATGAGTAGAGTCTTTCTTTTTTCTTTCTTTTTTTTTGGTAAGTGTTTTATGGTGCTCGCAAGGGCATAAGGTCATATTAGCGCGCGGGACACATTGAACTTTTTCAGTTGGTAGGAAATATTGCCTGGGTAGCGGCAGAAGCCTACTCTTATCGATTTTAGACCACCAAGGAATCTTGCACACGGGCCCTCCGAGATTTTTTGAACCTGTCCGAGAAGGCTAGGTGTAGACCTTTCCTACCAGAAGATCAGGGGTGTGGTTGAAAGACGGCAGTAAGGAGGAGTCAAGGAGTAACTGTAGAAAGACTGCAGAAAGAGGCAGGATCCCAGAGGAGGGGGCAAAGGAGGTGAGGACGTGGGGGGCAGAAAGAGGAGACGAAAGCAGACGACAGAACATTGCTAGAGAGCAGGAAAGGAGGTGAAAGGAGACAATTTTAGACAAGAAATTGTTTTGGATTCGAACCCGGGACCTTTGAAAGAAAGGCCAACACCTTAACCTCTAGGCCACAGTAGAGTTTGTTTTGTGGTGTGTCCTCATCTTTTTACTTGATTCCTTCACTGGTCGGCTTTATTCGGACAAACAAGGTCGAAGAATAAGGGTTTACTGTGTAGTTGCGCTGATGGGAGAGGTTGGGATTATTTTTACCGTTCTTGTTTGTTTTTTTACTCCACCTTCGACACAATTTAGAAACTTTATACGGTGGGCCCGTCAGGCCCAACCCAAGTCGGGTTTGGGGGGCTGTGTGGGATACACCATCTCAAAAGATAGTTGGGGGGGGGGGTGGTTCGCAACTATGAAGTGTCAACCGCTGCATCACAAACGCCGGTTGATTGGGGAGCAAAGCAATAAAAAAACCTCTTTTACCTTTTAGCAAGAAGAGTGTCACTACAAAAACGGCGTGAGAACGGGGTTATCCTTTGCAAAGTCCCTAAGACATTTTATAGGCTGTCAGGTTATTAACGATGTAAGTGGTGATAAACAGTGATTGGGTAAACGAGCAAGTGACTGCATGCGACATGAGACGGAATATTTTAATAGAATCATAGTGGTTTCAAGTGACCTTTTAGTTAAAAACGAAAAACGTTTTCAAATTTTACTTTCTCCTTTTTTCAAGGTCTTTAAGCCTGTTACACCATCACTGCCTCTATAATCCCTCTTTGTCATTTGCTCAACCGCACTAACTGGATATTTGAAGGGTGATTCTCCAATTGTGCCCTGTTTTTCTTTTCTTTTGTCTGTCTGCTTTCTTTGTTCCTGTCCTTAATGACCGCAGTTGCTCTCATATAACTCTTTGGCGACATGCATTCTAGTTGTTCCACAAAGCTTGAAGATGCGCTGTTTTGGGATACTTTGAACAACAGAAGCTTATTTTTTTCTCCCTAAAATGTGTTCTTTATGCAAAAACATGCGTGCAATGAAATTTTCAAATTTGTGTTTTTCATTTGTGTGTATGATGGTTTAAAACGTGCCCCAACATTGGCTTTAGTTTGTTGCAGATCAGACATAATGTGTCTACTACGTCCGGAACGAGTCAACAAGCGTCAGCCGCCGAATCCCATGAGCCAAATGTTTCTTTCCAACTAACATGCTCTCCAGGAAGTTTCAGAATAATTAATGTGGAACATTTTGTTCTTGTGAACTCTCTGTTGTATTTCTAACTCTAAGGCCGTCCCAAACGCTCAGTCGCGGTGACGTCATGAACGTGTATCGATCTGGGGAATGAGCACTACACGTGTGCTGCAACACGCTGTTTTAGGCGTAGGGAGGGGCTCACTCTGGAGGATAATATAATGTTTCATGACGCTCGTGTCTTGAGCTGAGAGAGAGAGAGAGAGAGAGGGGGAGAGAGAGAGAGAGAGAGAGAGAGAGAGAGAGAGAGAGAGAGAGAGAGAGAGAGAGAGAGAGAGAGAGAGAGAGAGAGAGAGTCATAAGTCGGATATACAGCGAAATCGGAGAAGAAGAAGAAGAAGAAGAAGAAGAAGAAGAAGAAGAAGAAGAAGAAGAAGAAGAAGAAGAAGAACAAGAAGAACAAGAAGAAGAAAAAGAAGAAGAAGAAATTGTAATGGGGTTATTACGCTTGACTCTTTAATGGTGAGAGCAATTAAGATCCCTCTCCTCCGACAATACCCGTCGAATGACTAGGAACAAGGGAAAAACAATTAATTGTGGAAGTGGCTTTTGGACTCTGTTTAGATGAGTGAAACGTCTCAGACCTTCCACCTAGCACTGTATCCGGGGGGTTTGTAGTCGGCCTGCTCTTAATATATATATATTTTTTATTGAGTGTCATATTTTTTGGTAGTGATTGCAGGCGCGGTTCGTCCATTGAGCACGGTCGTGCAGTGCCGTCTAATATTTTGTCATGTTCTATTGCGTAAAGCATCCACCAACATAAAATAAAAGAAGCAGCAACAAGCACTAGACAAATATTTTATCAATACAAGGTCCTCACTAGCGCCTTCACGGCCACTACTTTGTCTATAAGCACTGTAAACCGTATACTATGCCATGTCAAAGTCCATAGTAATAAGTATAATATGGTGTTCAACAGTGGTAATCTCTCCTATAAATCGCTTTTTGGGCTGGCCAAAACGATGACGACACTCGTAGCGAGTTTGGCGGTACATTAATATTAACAAGACCGCACGTCTCAAAAGTGCACCTGCCGACTAGTGCCGAAACACGGTGTGTGGTGGAGTGGTGAAAGTGTTATTATAGCTTGAGTGTTCAGTTCCAATGCAGGATGAACGAAAGTAATTGTTATTGTTAGCTGCTAACAAATCGATTTAGTTCTACAAACCAAAATTACCTAAAAAAGAAAAAAAGAAATGAAAGTAAAATCATTAGGTTCTCGCCAACACAAATGTGTTAAAACTAGCTGGGCCCCCTTCCGATGGAAAGTCATTGGTCTAGATCTATATATTTACTACTGGAATGGAGCAATAAATCTTGAGAGATGCAAACAATAACTTAAGAAGGTCTATATCTAGATCTATACACTGAAAACAAAATGCGTCTCCCGAAATATCACTTCCGGCACTGTCAAGGACAGCTACGCAGATTTGTTTCGTTTCTCTGTGGAATAATCACAAAAGCCAAAGAAGGACGGGAACTTTTTGTCAAATATATGTTTTATACTTAGACCAAAGACTTCTCCAACCCTGCTCACATCTGACATGCGTCGTATCGTGTCTGTCACGCTATCTTAGGGAACTGGCCAGGAAGGATGAATACATCTTTTTCTTACTGGTCTACATTGTACTCACTCACTCACACACACACACACACACACACACACACACACACACACACACACACACAC
>NW_004797375.1:220229-233176 GCF_000002075.1 Aplysia californica
AGAGAGAGAGAGAGAGAGAGAGCAAAATGCAAAAGCAGGAGGTAAACAATAGAGAAAACGCCAAAGGCGAAAGTCCGGATTGAAAAGTTTATTATGCAGGTTGTGTCTTAATCTTAGACGCTAATCTGTCAACCGTAAATTGTTGACTAGATGACAGGAGCTAGATGACATAGAAGGCGTGTATATATCTTTGTTTGTGTCTCTTGTACTGGAACCACTCAAACACAGTGGTATGGAGACCGCAAAAATCAACTGTGTATGTGCCGTCTGTGCATATGGATCAACACAAGCAAATGTGTTTTTACAAAACTGTTATGTGTTTGTGAGAGAGGATATTATGCTAAGGTTGAAAGTGTGTGTGTAAATGTGTGCGTGTGGGTGTGCGTGTGAGAATGTGTGTGTGTGTGTGTGTGTGTGTGTGTGTGTGTGTGTGTGTGTGTGTTCATGTGTGCGTTCTTAAGTGCCTTTCTTGTATTTGTATGTTATGCGTATTAAAGAGACAGCACTGAGGCAGAACAAGAGAACAAGATAGAGAGAGAGAGAACGAAAGAAAAAGAGAGGGTGAAAGATGGGGAGGGAGAAAGAGAGGAAGAGAAAGAGAAAGAGAGAGAGACAGAGAGAGAGAGAGAGAGAGAGAGAGAGAGAGAGAGAGAAAGAGAGAGAGAAAGAACAGCCTTCCTTTATCGTTCTCTTAACGTAGCAAATCGTAAGATAGCAGTTGGTGTTTTTAATCAGTTACTCAAAAGGGGAGTTATGTTACTCATATGTGTTGACATGCACAGTGATTAGAGAATTTTGAGCAATTCCCTGACTACCCTCAGCTCACCACTCACCCTAAGGAGAACTCATGATGAAACAGGAAAGTGCCTGAAAACTGAGAAAGGTGGATAACTACTTTTTTTGTGCACACTGACCATGCAATGCTTGGGGTTTAAAAAATAAATGCTAGCATCTAAAACCAAAAAAGAGAGCTAATAATATAATAATAATGTACAAACCCGAACGGAATCGCCTCAGCTTGAACAATTATACTTCACACAACAAAACAGTTTCCAAAGGACCAAGGTTCTTTATATTCCACGAAGTGACACAGACTAGTCTTCGGAATTGCTTTCACGATCTTTTTCTTTCTCGACAAAGAACGAAAGGCACCCAATCCTGTAGAGGGCGCGAGTGTGTACGTGTGTGTGCGTGTGTGAGTGGAAGCGTCTCTCAGGCTCTTGTATCGACGAGCTATCGACCCATGGCTGGCTGCTGTCGCCGAGCCAACACAAAGACGGCACCGACTCCCTCTCCTCTCTCGTTTCGCTACCACGCGCACACTTGCCGCTTGTCCTCCGCTTAGCGCCGATGCGGCCGACTTTGGAAAGCTGTTGTAGTAGCTAGTTCTGTGCGTTTTCCAGGAAACAAAATTTGAACAACGTTTCGAAGCGTGAGTTCAGTAAGTTTTATTCGAATACACAGTGTAGTCCATTAGGAATCTAGCAGCGTTCGCTATTCAACATTCACAATTCACATTGCTATTCCCTGAGCGTTTGATGGCACGCACGCACTGCAAAACGAATTGAAAAACCCCCCTTTAAAATACCCAAACCCAAACGCTTTATCCATCTTTTTATGTGTGTGTTTTCACAACTCCACCACACAATTTAGACCTAGATCATAGATCATTTGGAAGGCTGCCTTCCGACCCTACTGTTTATTTTTTTTCAGTCACCTGCTGCCCTTCGAGAGGAAAGGCCCCATCAGTTATTCATACTGTGACGGGTAAATAGTGAAAAGTAGCGGATACTTCTGATAATCTTAGAAGCACGTTTAATCACTCTTGCTGGAACCACTGAACATTCTGCCTTGTAATCATCGAGTACAAATTATTATTGTTGTATTTCCTATGTATTTAGATATGATATAGTGCTTTAATTCTAACGACGGGTTGAGAAAAATCAAACGAAAATCAATTATCACACTGCATTCTACCCCGCCTCAAATAGCCTAGCGCTAGGTGGAGCGTGGAAAAAATCAAGAATGTCGAGTAGGGCAGCGCTGGGGAACAGCGACTGTTGATGTACTGAACTAATTTTATTGAACCTGTCTTCACCGATTTGTCCGTGGAGCATTTAGCATCGGATATAGTTATATACCGAGAGGTAATTAGAAATAGAGAAAAAAAAAGAAAAAGAAAACTGAATCAAATAAATGAATAAACGTGTTATACATGTATATAAAAGTCTTTCAATTCCACGTCTGACTTTTAGATCCAGATACAAGCCTTAGGGACACTTCGTCGTAGTCTGTGTATTACAGAATATGACAAAGCTTCCACTCAGGAGTGGAGACACATTTCACGATAATTATACTAGATCTAAATCAAGGATATCCTAATTAACTGTTACAATATATATTGACTTTGGATTCTGGGATACAAAAATCTCATGAAAAAGACTCACCCACGAACGCTCCATGCATCATCTGAAACCGATGACTCAAATGGGCTGACAATTTACCCCGCCCAAAACTCTTTAGATTCAGAGAACGGGGGGCTCTCGTGATCAAGAACTTTCGGTGTTTCCCTCTCATTGAATAGATCAAATTGTGTTCAAGAAACGGGATCTAAATCTTCTTTTTAAAATATGCCTGGAGGGCTACAAGGATGTCACATACACATACAAACACCCACATGCTCTCTCTCTCTCTCTCTCTCTCTCTCTCTCTCTCTCTCTCTCTCTCTCTCTCTCTTCCTGTCTGTCTCTCTGTCTCTCTCTATCTCTCTCTCTTTCTATCTCTCACACACACACACACACACACACACACACACACACACACACACACACACACACACACACACACGCACACACACACACATACCCCCCCCCCCCACTCACACATTTACACACACTGTGAACATAGGAAAAAGAGATGAAAAGTGAGTAATTGCCAGACGAAGACATCGATGTTTATGTACTCTAAGGTATCGAATAAAAAAAAGGGGGTGGGGGTGGACAAGTGGTCAAACATTAATAAGCGGTGGGGAGGGGGGATTATGGAATAAAAAAAGGGGAGGGGAGGGGTTGTGCATTCAACCTCATACCACTGTACTAGTAGGAACAAATCTGTTTTATATCACCTTTAGTAAATAAAAGAACAAATGAACATGGAATTTTAGTAATTTTAGTAAGCTATTGTGTCAACTTTTCCCATTTAGGAAACAACAAGTTTCATAAAAAATTAGAAATGCACAGAAAATTGAGGTAGCCAACCTAGTAACGGTACTGATACTGAGGGTAATTTGTTATTTACAACAACAAAAAACGTTTCGTTCAGAGCAAAGAAATAGTAATACATAACGTAGTCAGTTCATTCACAAAAATCGGAAGGATACCTCAAATTCACAAAGTTCCCGAAAACAATATTTTTCACTAATTTGGTGTTTTGACCCTTGAGTTT
The DNA here is from genome assembly GCF_000002075.1 of Aplysia californica. NCBI lineage: Eukaryota > Metazoa > Mollusca > Gastropoda > Aplysiida > Aplysiidae > Aplysia > Aplysia californica. The sequence goes on from NW_004797375.1 coordinate 223,674, forward strand.
TTTCTCTTGATCTATTATGAATCGAAGTTTGGCTTGATTTTGCTCCATTTTCATATTAAGATGCAATTAGGACATGGTTTAAATCTATAAAATAGATACAGTTTTGAATCTTTATCTTGGAAACCAGCTCCCTTCTGCCATTCCTTTCGAACTGTGTAGTTTAGCCAGCTGGCGAAAACTCTGCAGCCAGTGGTGAGCGGGCCACGCCAAGAGTAGGCCTAGATCTAATACTACTAGGCTACTACGAATACTAGATCTAGTAAGCGGTCGGGCATCGTGATAAAGTAGGTTGTCGATTCAGGCGACTTCAGGGCTATGCGACAGAAACCTAGGTCTAGAATCTATATCTAGATCTAGATCTAGATATCTCTTTTCTAGATATAATGTTCCACATGATCTTTGGTCGTGGAGAGGTGGAACATGATAAACGGTTTGGGAGTGGAGGGGAGGGTATGGAATACGAATCTGAGGGGGGTGGGTGCAAAGAAAAACTCCTGAAAATGGATAAGTGGGGAGCGGGTGACTGCACTATAGATTTTTCTTTTGCGTCTGATTATGGCAAAGAATATAAACTTGCCCAAAAAAGTCAAGGAACAGCTTGTGTTTTCACCTGTCAAATTTAAACTTCAATATCTCACAAACTCGTTAAGATCAGTCAACCACACTTGGCACAAGCACTGTCGACTTGACACAGTTTGCCTGTAAAGCAAATTTGCCAGCACCAGCTTCACAGGCGCCCAAGGCACACGCTGCCCCACACAGCAGCTGGTCGGGCGTGGTCTGCTCACCATTGACAGTGGACACAATGTCAGTGGGACCAGGTAGTCTTCTCGGACGAATCCAGTTATTCAACCTGCTGCACCCAGACAGGGGATCCCACGTCTGGAGGCACCGAGGACAGCTGTTCCACCCTGAGTGCATCCTACGGTGGAGGGCCCGTTCTGGTGTGGGGAGGCTTCTCAGCTCACCACAAGACCCCCTGTACAATATACAGGGCAATTTCACCGCGGCAAGGTACAGAAAGGAAATCCTGCGTCCCCCTTGCTGTTCCTCTCCTGCAACAGATTGGACCCCAGGCTGTACTGCAGGACGACAACGCCACGCCACATCGCGCACGCATCGTTGGAGACTTCCTGCAGCGGCGAGCTGTCACCCACATGGACTGACCAGCTTGTAGTCCGGATTTGAACCTAATAAAGAACATTTGGGATCCCATTGACCGGTGGATAAGAGACAACCACCCTCCTGCACAAAACCTTAAGCAACTCTTGGCTACCTCGTCCAGGAGGGGCAGAACCTACTGCAACAAGTCCTCCGAAGGCATGTCCTGTCCATACGTCGACGCTGTGCCGAGTGTTTGATCAAACGGGGTGGCTACACCCACTATTGACCATGATCATGAAGAACTATGGCTGTTCAGACTTTTGAAATCCGCCCAGTGTGACTTAAAACTCATTTTACATGAACTTCTCGTTTTTGTTGAAATCTGAAATTGTACACACTTAATCTAACGAGTCGAAAGCAACTTTTTGGAAAAAATGAATAAATTTTGTTAAACTGTTCTTCAGTTATCTTTCTTTGAATTTTTGTTCCTTGACTTTTTTGTGCGATTGAGAATAGTGTGAACGTACACCAACGTTTACTGAAATTGTTTTGTAAGTGTTTTTACAGCGCTCGCAACCTCCTTTCCTGTTCTGTAGACATTTTCTGTCACCTGCTGTCATCTCCACTTTCTTACCTCCCCTACCACGTGCCCCCAAACACCCCCGGCCTTCGGGCTCCTCTCTCTTTTTACTCCTGACTCTTTCTACTTGTACTGCTCCTGTTGGCTCCTTCTTTTCTGCTGTCTTTACTTTCAATCATATCTTAGAGTAGGTAAGATCGAACACCTAGCCTTCTCAGATAAGAGCAAAACAATCTCGGAGTTCTCATGTGCAAGTTGTGCACGAGAACGATCCCTTGGTGGCCCTAATATCAATAAGAGTTGGCTTCGGTCGTCATTCGGGCAAATGTCAAAGTTCATTCCTACCAAAACTGAAAATACTCCAGTCAATATAAAAACATGTAGAGTACCTTCGAAATCAGACTTCGGCTGTCTGAAGGCTAGGGGTCCTACCAAGTAGTAAAACCGTCCACATACTTAAAAATCAGTTGCAATGCAGGTTGAAGAACCAGGAGTCGACTACCCCTAAGATCAAGCAGGGGAACAGAAAGAAGAAGAAAAAGGCCCACACAAACCTCCTTTCAGATGTGAACACTATGAGTCACGCTCCTGTAACTGAGAAAGGTGTCATGCATTTTAATTCCTTTCTTTACTTTTCAAATCACAAAGTAATTCGCTGCATCATTAAAAAGTATAACACAAGTTCGCCGTTCGCCCTATCTCTTAATGATTTAATTTTCCTCAAACATTCGTGGGACCTGTACCTTTTTTAAAACGTTTATTAAGGGTTTGTTTTTTTTGGTAAGTGTTTTACGGCACTAGAAACTGCATAAGATCATATGATCGCGCCGGACACATTAAACATTTTAGTTTAGTAGGAATTAATACAAAATTTTGCTCGGGTGGCGGCTGAAGCATACTCTTATTGGTTTTGGACCACAAAGGGATCTTTAACGTGCGCAGATTGTTCTCGAGATCTCCGAGATATTTCGCCTTTATCCGAGAAGACTAGGTGTTATTGTTACAACTTGTCGACCTCATTACACTGAATCTAAGGGGTAAATCTCTCTGGGTTTTTTTTTAGCATGCGCCTATGAATACTAAAATTTAAAGACCTAAGAAATCTCGATTGTCGTGCGTATGTGACGAAAATAAAGAGGTGCTGTCTATATAATCATTAGTAATAAGTTGCTCATTAATCTCAATACCGCACACTTTTTATAGCAAGCATGGTACTATGTTAAAACAAAAACCATACAGGGTGTCGTTGCACGGGCTAAGCCAAACATTTCAAGGGGGGGGGGGGGATACAGTTTGGTCAAACCCGAAAATGGTGGTTAACAGAGTGCTATATTTGAGGCGCAAATGGGCATGTCACTCCCCCCCCCCCCTTGCGTGCTGGTACCCTCCCTTTTACACATACATGTCTTGTCCTTTTCTCGGGATTTGTTATAGATTAAAGGAGAGGGCTTCAATCAGCTTCTTTGGAGAAATAGTTCAGTTGTTTTAAGGCAACGTTTTTTGGATTTGTAAATTAAGTAATCTAACCATGGTGATAAATGAAAAAGCGACAGCAAATTGAAACGTATGCGATCTCAATGACGGAAGATATGAAAGAAATTCTACTCATTGTATATCACAATGAATCAATAAAAATAAACCCTCTGTCACTCACTAACCACTGGACAGAAAACAACTCAGTCTTGCGGCGCATGCAGTCATTAAAGAAAAAAGAAAATAGATTGAAAAAAACACACACACAAAACTAACACTTAATTGCCGTTCTTGGTGTAATTAAAAATCCCTGCGGAGACTGTAATTAAATGCTAATGATTATATAGAAAACACCTGTTTATATTTGTCGCATATGCAGGAAAATCGAAATTTTCAAGTTTAAAAAAAATAATTCAGAAGCACATACAAAAAATCAGGACAATTCTTAGTTTATGTGTTATGAGGTCGACAAGTCTTTCCTTTCTGCCCCCTCCACCCCCCTCCTTTTGTTTCTCCCCTTTCAGTGAGCTCCTGACTCTTACCTACCATAAGATCAGGGGTATAGCTGAAAGACAGCAGTAAGAAGGAGCTAGGGAGTAGCTGTTAAGTAGAAAGGCTACAGAAAGAGTCCAGAAATGAGGTGAGGCGGAAGGGGAGAAAGTGGAGACGAAAGCAGACGACAGAACAATGTTAGAGAGCAGGAAAGGGGGTGAAACGTGAACATTTTAGAGAAGAAAATTTTCCGTCGCGTTCGGGATTCGTACCCCGGACCTATTGAATTAAAGGCCAACACTGTAGCCTCTCCACCGCGAGAGCCCACATTAGAAAGAGTTTTACGGCTCTTGCAACACAATAGGACATGTAAATCCGAGAAGGCTAGGTGTCTGAAATATTTTGGCCCCTATCCGAGAAGGCTTGGTGTTCGATCATACGTCCCTAAGATCAGGGCTGAAAGACAGCAGTAAGGAGCCAGGAGTAGCAAAAGAAAGAGTCTGGAGCCCAGTGAAAGGGGAGAAAAAAGGAGGGGGGGGGGAGGGGGAGGCAGAAAGGGAAAAATATAAACAGATGGTAGATCATGATTAGAGAGCAAGAATGAAGGTGAAAGGATAGCATGGTTTTAGAGAAGAAAAATGCCCGTGGCTGTCAGGTTTCGAGCCCGGGAGCTATTGAATGAGGGGCGAACGCTGTACCCCTAGACTACTAGAGCCCCCCCCCCCCCAAATCGCACTCCCACACACCAAATCCCCTGCCCTGAACATGTTAATAAATAAAAGAACGGTGTATTAAACAGTGTACAAAACCTTTGGTATGCCCCTCGTATAAGGATACACAACGCAATAAGTGACTTTGATACACAACTTCACCATTGACGATCAGTTAAAAATAAAATTGCTAAAATTTTCATAATATCGCATCAAATCAGGTTCCAAAAGAGCTGGTCTGCTTATTTTGAGACGCTGATTCCGAATTATGTATGGAATCGGTTTTTAGCTATATTAATTATTTTTAAAATTTTGCACCCTTATTTTAATCCGTTCATCCAGCCTTGCCAAGATAATCGTGCATGGCAGCGTCCAGGGAAAAAGGAGCTGATGTAGACCGAAGAAAAGTTGGGAGGACAACATCAAGGAATGGACAGGCCTGGAACTCAAAGATACGCTCTGAAAAGATGAAGACCGGAAGGAGTGGAGGAAGTAGGTGGCTGAATCTTCAAAATCGCCCTGACAGACATCCAGTCTACGGCATATGTGTGAAGGTGAAGCTTAATCCTTCGCGGCGGCAAATTTTAAAGTGACTCCACGTCATAGCACGTCTTCCACAAATCTGATCATGCTCTCACGAAAAATATCAAGCAGCGCTTGGTTTCTCGACCTAGTCTCCAAGCCATCGTCTAAACTTTGTACAATTTTGAAGTTACACCTAACGATTTATCGTACAGTTTTTGTACAATTTATCGTTACGTGTATGGTGATAAACACTACAGCTGATTATAATAACTATGTGCCACGACGTGGTGAGATCAGCGCTCGTCAATTTTTGGGCACATAGGGTTATTGGTGTCATCTTAAAGCCTGTCCATTTGCCTTCCTTTTGGTAAAAAAAATATCCATTTATATTGAATAAAAGTCAAAATATTTATCCTTGAAGGATGCCAGGGTCGCCTGGTTTCAGAGGTAAAATTTTCGATAAAATTGCGGCCAAAATATGGTAGCTTCCATTGCCCAAGAGTCCTCGGAAACTGAATATGTACATTTTTGGTGCCTTTAATCAATGTTTTTCAGTAAAATCCACACCAAAATTTGTTTTTAAATAGACATAAAAGGCGTTGAGCCAAAAAAGACAATGTAAAAAATTGTCGAATTACCAAAAAAAAAGTGTATTTCTGTGATTTTATTAATTTTGACGAGCGACTGGTTTTACCACGATGCCTCACATATTGTTATATTCCTGAGTACGGTAAAACTATAATTATTGCTGTTCCCTATTCTTTCTATGTACAATGTCCGTTACAAACTAATTCTATATCAGCAAAACGTCTTGAAAAGTGAACGTTATTAACGAAAAGAACGTTTTACATAGATGTTTTTACCCCCCGTGGCGGTGCCACTGACTGAAGTGTCTTCAGGCCATTCCTAAAGGGGGGACATTTCTCGTTCATGCAAAGTAGAATTGTAAATGGGCTGATTCATCATGTCACGCTTATAACTGTGCCTGGTCTACAACAGGGAACCGCTGCTTTTCTTTCCTAATCCGTCCTATTGTCATTTTTCCTCTACTTCTTTTGAATGTTTGTCACACTTTTGTGACCCGGTATTTTCGGGGTTCCTTGAAAGTCGAAACAGACTTTGTGCTTTTGAAGCTTGAGAGGTGAGCAGAGTAAGCCTGATTCCCTGTAAAGACCTCTCTGTTGACTTCCACACCTTGGCGCTCATATGGACTTATGCAGTTGCGAGTGCCGTAAAACCTCTACTAAATTTTTAAAAAATATTGTTTTAGACATAGCTTTAGTGGATGGTTGGCGGGTGCTCTGGTATGGATTACTTTTTCTTTCCTATCAAACATCTATCGTCCTGATCTCTTCTCTTTTTTGTGTTTGTTACTCTCTTGTAACACCTCTAATCTTCGGCACTTATAACATGACCTTATTGTGTTACGAGTGCCGTAAAACACTTACGAAAAAAAAGACATAGCTTTTTAAAGGTAAAAATTCTAACGGGGACTCCGGACTTTAGAAAGTAAACGTTACTTTAAGTAAAAGTCGAGAGTACGTTTTCAGCCGAGTACGTTATACCCAGGTTTTACTGTGGTATTAAGTCATGCAGTGCCCCACACCCTTCGGCCTGCTACTGACTGAATTGTCTTTAGGGGGGTCATTCCCAATTATGGGGGAGGGGGGAGGGGGGAGGGGGATAATAACCTGTTTTTAATGCGCAGCTGAATTGTAAATGGGCTGATTTATCAATGTCATGCTCATACTGTGTCGGAACAACTTAAGGGGAGCTGCTGCTTTTTCTGTTCTACTATCATCATTTTTCCCCTCTACAACTTTTGTATGTTTGTCACTCTCTTTTGAACTGCTATTTCCGGGATGCCTTGATAGTCGAAGCAGACTTTGTGCTGTTGAGGCTCAAGAGGTGAGAAGAGTAGGCCTGATTCCCCGTTTGGACTTCTCTGTTGAGATCCACCCCATGGCGCTCATATGACCTTAGGCAGTTGCGAGTGTCGTAAAACTTTACTAAAACAAACTCAGTATCTCCACAACAGAGGCCTTCCTAGTTCAGTGGTTATGTAGCCAGACTCACAACGTAACTGGTTGAAGGTTCCTGGAACAGCTTTGTAGTGTGTTTACCTTCAGTTGCGAGGGCCGTAAAACCGTACTAAAACTACGGCCTTGAGAGACAACGGACGCAGTCATTGTGTCCTGAGGTCAAATCATGCACACGTCCCACGATTGCGCTCTCCACACGGTTACATTAACCCTGATCAGCCAAAGATCTTGTTAGTCTGTTTGTGTTTGAGCGTTTAATCAGCTAATTGCACTGCATGCTTTCCAAGAAGTGTTTTGGGTTCTGCTTAGGTAATACATCTCCCGTGGAGAACCCTCTGGTAGACATTCCACCCTTCATATTCAGAAGACAAAAACTATCATTACACCACGCAGTCAAACAAAGCTCAACACACGACAACCCAGCCCACATCTGTGATTTTAAACTCGTCTGAGAGTCGGAAACAAGTGCAAAAATAACGACAAAACTACTGTGTGGAGATTCCTTCCATAAAATTATCATATTTTTTCATTCTGTTCTGTCTTGCCTCACTTCACTCACCAATTAGTGTTAAATCACAGCTGAAATTTCATCGTTTGACAAAAAAGGGAAGCGTATTGTGCTCGCATGGCTGCCTAGCCAGGCATCCGCGGAATCGAGCAGGTTGATCTTCAGGCGACAGAATTCCTGTCTGTCCTGTTGGGATCAACGGAGAACCATACAGACACACTTTAAAAATAAAGTTTGTGCGAGGAGCAATGGAACATGCAACTCCAAAATGCAATTTCCAAGTTGGGTTCACAAAAAACTCCGAGCCTCTCCAAAAGAGACGACGTTATTTTAGCTAAATTGCGTTCTAGACATACCTCTCAGACACATTGACACCTGCCGAGAGAGAAAATTCATTTTGTATCAGGTGACGTACCGACTTGACTTGACTTGACATATCCTAAAAGAATGTGAGGACTTTGAAAAAGCCCAAGGAAATATGAACGACTTTTAAAAAGTTCGCTCTCCTTCAATGACCCCATGCTGTGAACTAACGTGAAAACTACCTAACTGGAGTCTTGCGCGTTCACATGAACTTATGCAGTTGCGAGCGTCGTAAAACGTTTACCAAACTTAAAACTACTACTACTTCTACTACTACTACTACTACTACTACTTCTGCTTTACTACTACTACTACTACTACTACTACTACTACTACTACTACTACTACTACTACGGTGTCTGTTGTTCTTGCTGCTCCTAACCATGTTGTCATATTGCCCAGTAACTTTTTCCTTTGTCTGCCTCTGCCCCTCTTTCCATCGAACTTGCCTGTTGTTACAGTATTCTCCAATGCTTCTTTCCGCATTGTGTGTCCGAAGAAATTTGCCTGTCGCTTTCTTATATTTTCGTAATAAGCTGTCTTCTACAATTTGCTTCAACCAAGACTTCTTCATTTGTTTTTCTAGCTGTCCATGAGATACGTAGCATGAACCACAACTCTCGCCACAATTGTTCTTTCCACCTGTTTATTGATTCTCCAAGCTTCGCACCTGTATTTATACTAAATAATAGGATTAGCTCGATGTAACTTTTTAGTACTTTTTTTCTCCCCTCCAGTGACAGATTGATGTTTGTTAGTATCTGTTTTATTTTGTGGAAGGTTGCTTTTGCTTGACAAATGCGGCTTTTAATTTCGGTGTGACATTTCCCATCTGCTGCTAATGCTAATCATCATCATCATCATCATCATCATCATCATCATCATCATCATCATCATTGTATAAAGCAGATATTAAAACGGGGGCTCTCGTGGTCTAGATGTTAAGGTGTTGGCCTCTCATTCAAAGGTCCCGTGTTCGAATCCGGATAGCGACCGAAAAATATTCTTCTCTAAAATTGTCTCCTTTCACCTTCTTTCCTGCTCTCTAGTAATGTTCTGTTGTCTGCTTTCATTTCCACTTTCTACCCCCACCCCCTCACCTCCTTTGCCCCCTCTTCTGGGCTCCTGGCTCTTCCTGCAGCCTTTCTACTGTTACTCCTTGGCTCCTCCGTACTGTTGTCTTTCAGCCATACCCCTGATCTTCTGGCAGGAAAGATCTACACCTAGCCTTCTCGGACAAAGGCGAAAAATCTCGGAGGGCCCGTGTGCAAGTTGCGCACGTTAAAGATCCCTTGGTGGTCTAAAATCGATAAGAGTAGGCTTCGGCCGCAACCGGGCAAAATTCAAAATTTCCTACCAACTGAAAATATTAGGAGTGTCCCGCTCGCTCATATGACCTTATGCAGTTGCGAGCGCGGTAAAACACTTTACAAAAACAAAACAAACAAGATATTAAAACGCCTAAGACCTGGTAGTATTTTCAAAAATGTAATCAGAAGTTCAACTTTTCGCCCTCAACGGGCTTACTCAGGAACGTTCAGAAAATAATGACTTCACAAGCTGAAGAACACAAAGTGCGTACATACTACATGTCACAACGCTAAGAGGTGCGGTGAACACAAATCGGAAAGGCCAGACCAAATGGAAACACTAAGTCAAGAAGTGGTACTGAGAGTGACAGAGAGAGAGAGAGAGAGAGAGAGAGA
>NW_004797375.1:233788-240003 GCF_000002075.1 Aplysia californica
AATAATAATAGTAATAATAAAAATAATTATACACATAACAACCAAGAACAAATTTGATTGCTTTGTTTGTGCTTTATTTTACACTATAAAATTGTTAATTCGCAAAACAAAGGTAACTTAAACACAGATACAGTGTGGTCCCTTCATGATGAATTCTCATTTCTAACAAAATATATTATATTTTCATACTTCTCCCTCTTTTGCATTGCCTCTTGCGCAGAAATTGAGGCTGAAAAATGTGAATATGTTATTGCTTGCACTGTATGCTTCCGCGGAAGCTGAGAATGTTTCTGGGTGTTCTCAGAGGGTCTGCTGGGGTAATAATAGTTGTAAAGCGCCTAGAGCAAACTCTTGAGCATGGATATGCGCTATATAAATGCAATTATTATTATTATAAGAAAGTTACGTTTAGGAACCAAGGGAAATTACCCATGAAATTAAAATCCGCAAAAGGGCATCTTTTGTAATTTCCCTTTTATTCACTACAGGAAAGGGCGCCAGAAATCTTATATTTTGAAAGAGGCAGTGAATCCACAAAATGTTTTTTTTTATGATAATCTAATTTTTAGGCACAAAGGTATTTAAAAAACAAGTTTGAAAAATGAATAAATGCAGAATAGTGATGATCATTGAATGATGTGATTGAATCAGAATGACGCCACAATGTAAATTGCAACAGACATGATGTAGTGTGAAAAGAGACATTGAATTGATGACTTTCGTCCATGACTAGTGCTTATTTTAGTTTGGCGTTTTAGAGTCATGCTAGATATTGAAAATTAAACATTAGTTGTGGAATTTTAAAAATTGCCAACATTGGGGGCGTAATATACATTTAAATGCACCTCTATTTACAGTTCATGTGGAAATTAGTCTGAGATTCATCAGACGAATCACCATCCTGTTCTCTTGAAAAGAATAGGGATTACCACTGATCAAATTGAATACGTTTATCTGTGGTTCCCTTTTTGTTATAGGTAAAGAAAAAGAGAAACATAGTTTACCCGAAAGAAGCACAATACCATTGTGATAGTGAAGAAGAACGAGGGTGATAAAAAAGGCATGCTCTGGAAGTAAGGCAACATAATATTTTCGGAGAGCCGGGAAACACCGACTGACCTTTCAAAACCAGGGGGAAAAATCATCCGGGGAACAGCAACTGTGCCAAGAGAATGCCTAGTCGTGATGGTATTGACTATGGTATCGAAACACCTGCGCCCCTCCAAAAATCTCGTTTATAAACTTTTACATGTATTTATAACTACGTTCTATCGTCAACCTGATATCAAATTTGGAACCAGCGTGTCAACATTAACAAATTAACTCGCGCACGGCTCTCTTTCTAGCTGGATTTATGTAGAAGATCAAAACAAAGACGTGGTAAAGTTCCCTACTGCAACTATTTGTTGACGTGGTTGTTCATAAACTCCTCAGAGTTGCCAAAAGGAACTTTCTTCAGTAGCTGTCAGTTCATTTGTTGAAAAGTGAGCCCGACAGTGCCTGTATAAAAAAGGCAAACAGATAAAGATTATAGACTGGAAATACTATCTGAACTTTTCGCCATGTGAGCACCCACACGCCCTTGGTACAGCCAGTCTGTCTATCTGCCACCAGTATGCAATTAAAATCTCTTCAGTATGTGCATGTAGGGCATAGTGCAACCACCGACATTTTGCTATCTTAAGTATTGCAATTAAGGCTTATCCCAATCAGTAGCAAATAATCACCTTGAAGAAGACAGCAGCATTGAAAACTGAAACTATTGTTTTTCTTTTTTTAAAAATCTACCCTGGAACAACTTAGATTTACCTAAAAAATCTCGGAAACCAAGTTTTTCAACAAACATTCGTAAAAAATGTTCCTACCAGCTTCAATTTATATAAAAGTGCATACGAAAAAGGAAGTGGACTATAAGTCAACAGACAACCAAAGGGGATATGCTCTGTTAGTCTTTTTCGGGCTTTTTCGCTTTATTTACTCATGCCTGGTTGCACTTAGGGCAGTTTACTCCTGAATCTATTTTAAAAACATCTTAAATTATTTTTAAAAAACTAAGATTGCAACATGTAGTGTTTTCAAATCTGAAAAAGAACAGACAAGTGCCAGTTCTAACTGGTCTGGCAGTAGGGTGCGTTCCTTTTGGACCTTTTTTAAAAACTTTTTTTCTTCCGCTTGTACCCTGGGGTGTCGCGGGGAGACACAGGTGTCTGTCTGCAGCAAGTCGTGTGGCCTGTAGGAGGGACATCCCATGATCTTTAAGGGTGTCTGCCACAGATTCACTCCATCGTCGCCTTGGTCTTCCTCTGGCTCTCCATCCAGAATATTTAATGTTGTATGTTCTCAGAGCTGGATGGTTTGAGGGCATCCGCGTGAGGTGTCCGAACCACTTGACCTTTTGTTTTTCAATGTGTGGTAGGACTGGTGTTGCTCCCACGGTGTCCCTTATGACTTCATTTTTAATTTTGTCTCTTCTTGTTTTGTTGACCGCTCTTCTTAAGCATTTCATCTCGCATGTGACCAGTTTCCTCTCTAGGGCTTTTGTTAGAGTCCATGTCTGGCACTGATATGTGAGCGTTGGAAGGAAAATGTCGTTGATGAGCTTCGCCTTGGTGCTCATGGGGATATTGGGATGTTTCAGGAGAGGGCCCAGTTGGTAGCTGACTGCGTTGGCTCTCTGGCATCTAGTCTCTATCTCTCGATCTAATTTTCCATTTTCTGTGAAAATGCTGCCCAAGTATTTGAATTCTCTGCTTTGTTTTAGTTGGGATCCATTGATGTTGATATCCACTTTACCTGGTCTCCTGCTAATTGTCATGACTTCGGTCTTGCTTATACTGATCTTCATGTCATATTTTTAGCAGCTCGCCTTTAGTTGGTTTATATGCTCTTGTAGCCGAGTCTTGTTGTTAATCATTGCCAGGTCAACTGCAAACATGAGTTCGTTGAGTGCCTCTGGGTCTGGATTGGCCTCTTTTGTTATCTGGTCCATGTAGATCACGAAGAGGAGAGGGGAGAGATTGCACCCCTGTCTCACTCCGGATGTTACTGGAAACCAGTCCGATGTTCCACTGGTAGTTCGGACAGGGCTTCTGCTGTTGGCATAGATAGCCCTGATGTTGTCTAGCAGTTGTCCCTTGATGTCGAACTGCTCTAAGATCTTCCATAGCTTGTTTCTATTTGGACCAAATTGCGTAATACCAGGTCCCTTTGGACCAGTATAACAGTTAATTTTGTTTTAGCCTTGCAGTAATCGGATGAAAGAGCGATTATAGCTCGTAGCAGCATCGAATACAATGAAAGTGAGAAAAGTTCAGTTCTTCCGAACACACCACGTTTTGAGAATGATTCGCTGTGCCTGTTTTGTGTTTAAAGACGTTGTTTGTGAGCTTTGTGAACTGTCCTAAGAGGGGCTTTTCGTTAACGGGGAGAGTGGGTTGTTGTTGTTTTTTTTGGGGGGCGGGGCTGATTTATGCACTATATATATATATAGCTTCTAGGGTGTTTCGAATAGGTGCATTTATAATACGGACGAACAAAAGTGAGAAGTCGTAAACGCTGGCGCGTCTTACATAGGCCATCCACGTACAGGCCGGGCCATGAGGCCTTGAGGCGCCACCATGTGATATGGATGTTGTTTAGCTATTTACTTTGTTCTAAAGAAGAAAACGAAGAAACGAAAATCTGCAATGTGGTGTAAAAAATTGCTTCTCCGTAGAAAAACACATAAGATGTGTTCTCTCTCTCTCTCTCTCTCTCTCTCTCTCTCTCTCTCTCTCTCTCTCTCTGTCCGTCTCTCTCTCTCTCTGTCTCTCAAACACGCACACACACACACTCTCTCTCCCTCTCTCTCTCTCTCTCTCTCTCTCTCTCTCTCTCTCTTTCTCTCTCTCTCTCTCTCTCACACACACACACACACACGTTTGGTATCAAATGGCAGTAGAATTTGATGGTGATGAAAAATCCGTAAAGTCTTTATCATTTTTAACTCTCCAAGTACTCAATCGGCTAAGTGAACAATAGTTCACGATGCAGGTGCAAGGGATGGTTTTCGGGAATAGATAAAGTTCGTTTTGGGAGAAAAATAAGCGAAGCCAAGTCTGTGGGGGCTGTTCCCCCTGGAAGCGACCTCGTTGAATCCGAGCTTGCTGATTTAAGTTCTGGTTGAATCCGGGTTATTTTTATTGATTTTAAAGAAGAAAAAAAACTGGGAATCTATCTCTTCTCGTTGAATCCGAGTTCTCGTTGAATCCGAGCTCATTAAATCCGAGTTCCACTGTATTTGGGAAGCCGCCTTGAGGCCGGGGATTCCCCCAAATGTTGGCCTGAACGCATGCCTGGTTCAGGCCCAGTTCAGGCCCGGTTCGTGATTTGAAAAAAAAATCCCATACAAAAGTATGAGTAAATATAGTTAATTCGCTTTGAAAGCCATTCCTTTGTCAAAATAAGCCTCTTTTTTTACTTTTTACTTACAGATTGAGACGAAATACATATCTGGTCTAGCTGTATTCGATACTGTAGGCAAATACACCAAGAGAAACTTACAAAGAATATATTATAGTAAAATACTGGTCACTGTTTCCCGGTAACAATGACGCCAGCAGTCGTTGTTTTCCGGCGCATTCAGTATTTGATCTTTCCCGATCACAGGTGGGTGAAAAAGGCAGTAAAATCATCATAGTTAACATTCACTGTCACGAAAACGGCAAAAGCAAAATCCATTTGAAAATTAATATGTGTTTTACAACATCAACGACACTATTTAGATCTTGTAGGAGACGAGATTCGACCCTGCCTATGAGGGCCAACCCGGGCTGAGAGGGGTACAACGAACCTGAAGAAAGACCGCGACATTATATTATAACAAAAAACTTTCTCCACACTGAAATCAAACTCGGGTCACCAGTGTGTGACGGCAAAGTGTTTAACTGCTACACCACAGACTTCAGTACAGCAGCCCTCTATAAAAAAAACTATGAAATAAGTTATCAAATAAAACATACAAAAACAGGTAACAAACTTCAAAATCAACAATAGAAACCATCAAACGCCTTTGTCTCGCCAGAGGAAAAGCTTAGGCGGTGTACCAGTAGGAATCAAGGATTCAAGTAAAAGAGAGCATTCAGAAACAGATAGCAGTTAAAAAAAGTTAAAGTAAATTCAACAATTAATATGATATGTGAGCAGTTAACATCAATGTGTCTACGGTCATACACATACAATACAGGTTGTTTAAAAAAAGAGAACCAATTAAAGGGCAAAAACTCGGCCATCTCAAAATTATTATCAACAAAACTTTGAACAAATAAAATTCAACTAAGGGGACATACAACATGTAAATGTGAAGGACATCTATCTACGTTTTCGACAAGTATCAAGTTTTAAAAAATTCAACAAAAATTGGGTAAAACGCCTGATTTTATTAAACGCGTTCACCTACAAGAAAGTGATCTGCTCGGTCTGGTTTCAGAGCAAGAACTATAAAACCACGGCAGTCACATCAGAAGGATATCTCAACGTGCTGCGAATGTTTTGGGGAAGTTTGGGGAGGAGAATGTGTTCTGATGAAGAGGCCTGGTTTCTGTGGAATGGTGCCTCTCCCCACCGGTCAATGGAATCCCTTGTATGGCTACAAGAAAGGTTTGGGGGACACCTTATAAGCCGACAGTTTACAAATGAATGGATACCACATTCCCCAAGGCCTGAACCGCTTTAGTCACTACCTTTTGATTTTTTTGACAGACAGAGTCTACGGAAACAACCCAAAAACAATCGAAAAATTGAAAAAAGAGGTAAAAAGAATCTACCAGGAAACACGCCTACAGATTATTTCAAATTTCCAGAGGCGTATAGGAGCTTGTGCGGAGAGATTTGGTTAACACCGGCAGATTTAAATAGCCACAACCAGCCCAGGGTTTATTTAGCAATATCAATTTGGTCTAATTTTTATTCTTCAATGCACAAATCATAGTTGAAATAGAACAATGTGGTCGGTTTTTAAAAGTTGCAAAATTTTTGTGTTTCACTTAATTTTAGTATAAATATTTTAATTTAAAACATATATTATTTAAACATAATGTTATTGAAAATTTGGAATTTTCATATTCACGAATGTAACGTCCGGCTGGTTCAATTTTATTTCTGAGAAGTTTATTGCGCAGTGTCTACCCGGACACATCTCTGACGGAGATAGACCAATCAAAATGCTTTGTGTCTCT
>NW_004797375.1:241007-255417 GCF_000002075.1 Aplysia californica
CCCCAACACACATGCAAACTAACAAACATACACATGCATAATCTTACATACACCCCCATACTTTCACTCACTTTCTCTCATTCATTACCATGTGAGCACATAAATGGAGCTTTTGGACAACACTACTGTCATTGCTGGAATCAGTTCAATCAGCAAAACCTTCACATAATCCAAAGCCTGAATATATAGACTAGTAAATCTTCGGCAACGTGTTTTTGGCCAAGAAAACAATATTTGTGCAGGAGAGAGGGAACAATTGTTTCATTTTTCTTTAAAGTTAAAAATTAAAGATTGTTTCCTTTTTAAAAAACATTTATGATTTAAAATTTAGACAAAATGTTTCTTAAGCACATGAAAATGACACCAACTGCACATCAAAACAAAAATCACATTTGTTGCATCAATTCTGAAAAATTAGCCAACGAAATAGACTTATTTTCAGAACAAAGTCGCCACCTGAGCTGGAGAAAGGAAGGAGCTTTGGGGGGGGGGGGGATACAACTAATATAAAGGGTAATGTGGTAAGCAACCCCTGGTTGATGTAAAAAAGTGTGACTACAGCCAAGTGAAAATTAAAACTTTAGACATTATCATCGACATTATCATAGATCTAGTCATTATCGTTGTTGGCATTAGTATCGCCATCATCCGTACCATCATATTAATGATTTAATATTTTTTCTTTGGGCGAGGGGAATCATCGCGGTAGTGACAAATGTGTAATTTTATGCCCCCGATTGGAAATATGTGTAGGAGGCCGGTTTGAAAAAATAGGCCTCTTAAAGGTGGTCAAAGTGCGCACATTAATAAAAATGACAAATGCATAAACTGTTAGGGAAACAGAAAGATAATACATAGTGCATTGTATTTGTTGCTTTGTTTTTGTTTTTTTCATTTTGTGAAGTGTGTGCTGTTTTGAATGCTACTGTTGATGTTTTGTTATTGCTGTTGTTGCTGTTTTTGCTGCTGCTGCTAGTGCTGCTGCTGCTGCTGCTGCTGCTGTTGCTGCTGTTGTTGTTGTTGTGGTTGTTGTGGTTGTTGTAGTAGTTGTTGTTGTTGTTACTGTTGTTGTTGTTTCTGTTAGTGTAATTATTGTTATTGGTTAGTCTCCCATTCCAATCCAGTAAGGCAGGAAAAAGTCTTGGGGCGCAAAACCTCGTGATTTGGGAGAGCCCGTCTTCATGGTGGTGTTGAAGTAGATGACGTCACCGTCGGAGAAATATCCAGCCCACCAGCCAAACGTTCCCACAGACATTATGACGTGGTTACACTTGGATAGAGCTGCCATATGCACCTGCGAATGAAAACATTTCTTAGTCAAAACTGAACTTTGAGGATTTTGGGGTTTATATGAAAATATGATTGAACTATTAGACATAACGAGCTGCATTTTCAATGAAGAGAAAAAGAAGAAGAAGGAAGAAGAAGAAGGAAGAAGAAAAAGAAGGAAGAAGAAGGAAAGAGAAGGAAGAAGAAGAGTGTACCTACATATCGATAAATGTAGAGACGTATACATGTATGAGGTTATAAGCTCACAAATGGGTGCAATGCCATGCACATTCATTATTTTATTCCCCTTTATGCTTGTACGCAGTCATGCACATAGCAGATATATACTCAATAGCAAAACATGTTCACACCCATACAAACGCATGTATAACCCCCCACACACACACACTCCAATTCGCATGCTATTCCGACAATTGTCAGGCACTAATATTCTCCCCACTGCAATCCCCCTCCTGAAACCAGAAGAAAACATCGTCTATTTCTGTAAATGGCAAATGAGCTCACGTCTGCAGAAGCCAAAGGCAAAAGGACAACATCAGAACCCAGAACGTTGGCTTTGGTCCACACTGTATCGTCTGTCGCGACCAGAAACACTACGTGACCATGTTTGTCTCTCATCCAATCCATGGCCTTGCGAAAGTAGGACCGAGTCGGTATCACTTCGCCTAGCGTCAACTCCTTCCGAGTCAGTTTATCTCCCCTCCGGACATGCACACCGACGGTAATCCAATCACCCCCAGAAGGCATTGATGACGTAACCAGCTTCCTCGCCGCTTTGTCCGTGCGATCCAGGAAGTGGAATTCCCGCTTTATTTCACTGGAAATGTTATAGAAATATTTGTACGATTGAAGATACGCCTGAAGAACCAGATTTTCTTCAGGAAGATTTTTAAAAGCTGGGTTATATGCGGCGTATCTGGGCTCCCCTAAATGTAGCCATCTTTCAAGATGAGCAACACTCTTCACGTTGGACAAATTAAAATTTCTAGTCAGCACGGAGCCCGGAAGGACAAAAGGAGTCCTGTTGTTCATTTTGGCAATGCCTAAAAGGCCAGCGTACTGGAACATGGCGTTGCCCAGACGGCCATAAGGCTCAAACGTCAGCAGAAGATGTCGGGTACTGTGTTTGGTTGTGCTCTGTTCTGTTATGATGTCAGAATCCACTTCAGTGTTGCTTTGGTTAAATGCTTGGTGTTGGAATGTGAGTCTTGATAGTGTTGTCTCGGACGATTGGTGAACACGGCCAATGTGACGAGGGCTTGTCGCCGGGACATTTTTGTGATCGTTTAGGTATCCTGTCGGAAGACAAAATGAAAAGACCCATTTTGAACATAATGTAATCCCTTCTCTCTGTATTTTAACTGTGGCGTCTTTGATAACGTTTTGAATCAGCTGTCTAAGCTATGTTGCTTTTATTCATTATTCCTTTAAGAAACTATTTTTTCTGGTCTTCTTATTTCTAATTTTTGGCTATGGGTGTATTCTTGGTGAACTGTTTCTTTTCTTTTGAGGGGGGTCTTTAAAATTTGTTTGATTTTTTATGCTAATTTTGTCAACTTTTACTGTTTTGCTTTTCGATCAGTTGATGCCACTGTAAAGTTAACCCCAGTATAAGCTACTGTACGTGTTCTTGATGTTTGCCCATTGTTCACCAAGGGTGAGTCTCTTGAGCCTAGGATTCGCAAAGCGTGACAACATGATGACTAGACACATTTGTAGGAGAGGTCATTGTCGGGCAGCCTCTCTGACCCGTTTAGACTGACAGTGGAAGTTTTCTTTTCGTTTTAAAAAAGAAAAGTGTTAACGGCATTCGCAACTGCTTAAGGGGGGGGGGGGGGGGGGGGCTACACCTGGAGGCTATCTCGTTTATTTCTGGCCCGAATTTTACCAAATTTCACACATATAACAAGCATAGTAAGGAGTCTTAAAATCCGCAATCAAATTTGAGGAAAACGTTTCGTTTCCATGGATACGCCGCCATATTGGATTTTGTTGACATGTATTACGTAATGAATACCGCACTTATCGCTAATGGAAATTGATTGTTTTTATGCATGCCTGTTCACAAACATTAGATCTAAAAATTTGTCTGTTGTTTTTTTCTTAATCGAATTAGAAAATTTTTAATGAATTTTTTCCTGAGGTAGCATTCAAGTTTGCGAAAAATCCGTGAAAATCCACACTCCAGACACCACCAACAAAAATCTATTCCATATATCAAAAATTCAACAAACAAATTTAGTATTACCTCTTTTCTTCATTCTGTGAAAATTTCATGAAGATTAGATGAAAAATGGTGGAGTTATTCAAAAATGTATAGAGAAAAGTCGCATTTTGAGAAAGCGGCCAATAAAGAAAAATAAAATACTGACTTTATGAGGAAATGGCGGTTACAAACATGCCCGGTATGGGTAAAAAAAACGGTTTTTGGGCGTTCTTATGCCATGAAATAGTTGTAGGAGAGGCTGAGGATGCTAAAAATGCCTACAACTCAAATTTTTAGCCAAATTTTTATTTTGGGGGTGTAGCCCCCCCCCCCCCCCCCCCTTTAAGGTAATATGAGCGCGCGGGACACACCATACATTTTCAGTTGGTAGAACATTTTGGACCACCAAGGGATCTTAACGTTCACAAATTGCACACTGGACCTCCGAGATTTTTCGTCCTCATACTAGAAGGTTAGGTGTTAGATCTTACCGACCATAAAATCAGGGGTGTGACTCAAAGACAGCATCAAGAAGGAGCCAGGTAGTAGCAGCAAAAAGGCAGCAAAAGGAGTCAGGAGCCTAGAGGACGGGGAGAAGGAGATGAGGGGGTGGAGTCAGAAAGTGTTGCTAAAACAGACAATAGAACATTGCTAGAGATCAAGAAAGGAGGTGAAAGGAGAACATTTTAGAGAAGAAAACTTTCCTTGGCTATCCGGATTCAAACTCGGGACCTATTGAAGGAGAGGCAAATACCCTAATCTATAGACCACGACAGCCCCCCCCCCCCTCCCACACGCCCATGGTGAAAGTGGGGCCATGGACCAGTAAGAAAATGAGTTTAACGACTAGACATGAAACTGGGCCGAGTCAGCTGACTTGTTTACCCAAAAAAGGCACATGTGGTGACTCTTAAAGGTCATTAATTTGAGGTGGAAAAGACGGAATGATAAAAACCATAAAAAGATCATAAGTCATTATATTATATAAGAGCCTTCCAGGTACATTCTGAAAGCACTCAAAAACCTTATTGTTATAGCTCTCTATAAAAAAAAGCTGGACAGAGGAGAGATTCCCTAATCCTAAAGAAAGGCACCCCACGGTAAAAACACGTTGTGCTTTCGGAAGGGCAGTTTACACAACTTTTCTTCTCTTCACCCGCATTGGAATTGTACCCGGCTAGAGCCAGCGACAGACCATGTCCGCTCATAATTGTTTAGCACTTAATCAGCTGCTAGCAATGTGTCATTCCCTGGAAGACAAGAATAATTTTGAGAATTCTTGGACCTGCTTTGGAGTTTAATTATTTGCCTTTCAAAAGCTCTTCCTATCATCATCATTATCGTTTTCGCAGCAGCAGCGCTGCTGCTGCTGCTGCTGCTACTGCTGCTACTACTACTACAACTATTGCTACCAAAACAGCTACTACTACTACTACTACTACTACTACTACTACTACTACTACTACTACTACTATTATTATTACTATAATTATAATAATCACCTTCATTATTATAATGAATTATAAAATCATAATAATGATAATGATAACAATATATACACACGTATTGTAATAGTATATTTATATATTATACACAAATATAAATATCTATTATATAATATATACATATATATAAAAATATTATATACATATATATATATATATATATATATATATATATATATATATATATATATATATATTATATATATATATATATAATATCACTCGGTACGTAGTGATCAGGACACCAAAGCGAGATCAGGGAGGTGCGAGTTCGATTTTTGGCCGAATCATAATTAAAACCTTGTTGTTTTTTTGTTGTTGTTTTTTTGCAATCTCGTGAAGAAGAAGAAGAAGAAGAAGAAGAAGAATGTAACAACTTAATAATAATTAATCTTCCTTCTCTTCCCCAGCCCCCCATAGCCACACACACACACACACACGCACCCTTTCAGAATAATACACCTCCTGTCACTCCCGGCCTGTTCTAACAGAGAACAGCGAGGTGTGTACCAAACATTAGCTCTATTTACTTGCCATACGTGTGTTTCATTGACCTCCTAAAGTTAATATAATGTCCCCCCCAAAAAAAAATCCCATCCCGCCTCCATTTTTCTCTATTCTCCTTTTTCCTCTCCTCTTTTCGAATGTCATGTAAATCCGACACGCTTTTTTGGGGTTCTATAAACATAACTGTTTACACCCTTTTAATATGTCTTTATCTTTTAGGGGATGGACTGGTACGGCCCTGCAAAAATGATGGTCAGAAATTGGTAGCGCAACTCATTGTCAAATATTTCGTAAATCATCTAGCATATATAAAAACTCTCCAGCTTTTGCACAATTAGTATCAATTTGTCTTAATGGATCGACATATTTGTAGACATCTGTCAGCTGTATTTTAGAAAATTCCTTATTAATAAAGACTATTTAAAAATCCCAGTGGGTGGTTTCTAAAGATTATAAAAACCTTTCAGCTTGGACAATGTAGCTTGTAAAAATAAGTCTGTCATTTATTTCTAATCGCAATATTATGCTATTGAAAACATTTTTAAGGGCTGGTGGGGCACCTATAAATCGGGTCGTGGGGTCAAATTTTGCAAATTGGGTTTATTACATATTTTAGTACCTGGACATATCCTGAACAATATCCAGAAACGTATGTATGCCTTGCTACACCCTAAAGTTGTGTTTTGTTGTCAGGTTTTTCTGCGAAAGCACATGTTTTCTAGCCTTTTCTTACCTGTATCAGCTGTTTTCTCACAATTCTATTTTTTCATACATTATTCCATTTTTCTGCTCTGTTTATGGTTCAATTTCAATGTAACTTTCACAGGATACCAACAACACCTAGTTCTAAATTTTGGCTTGCTGAATTTTTTTATTAATGGGGTAGTTTTTGATTTATGGGCTTAGTAAGCATGCATTTTTCCTTGTTTTCACTTTTTTTGCAACATCCCAATTGTAAGTGTCATAAAATAAAAACTGAAGCATATATAAAAAATTCAACAAGCCAAATTTAAGAGCTACATATTTACTGTTGGCATGCCAAATTAGAAGTAAATCGGTTGATAAATAAGGGAATAAAATGGGATTGAAAAAGGTATACAAAATCCAATATGGCCGCTGTTTCCATAGCAACCAATTCACACTATACTTTTTGAACTACTAATTTAAAATCCCAAATAACACACGATGTCCCACAGCAAATATGGGCACTCTAGGCCTTGTAATAGCCAAAATAGACCTCAGGTGCCCCACCAGTCCTTAAGAAGCCAAAAAGTGTTCACTATAAAATACAATTTTTAGTGTCGGGCAAACAGGTTATAATAACCTCTATGGTGATAGGTTCTACCACTGAAAAGTGTCTTTTGTAAGCTGTGACGTAGGCCAAAATGCGTAGGCAAAATGTGAGTGAGAGGTGGGAAATGCTGTGTACAACCCCATTTCACGCGTGACGGAGATTTATAGCACTTCCTATAAATTTATAAAGAATTTTTAAAAATCTAAACTCAATTGTTGTGGGAAAATTTGATTCAGTTATAGTGTAGGAGAGGAACGACAAACATACTGGAAGAAAGGAAACAATTGCAAAAGAAACAAAAAGTATTGGGATGTACATAGAATTAGGTCACTTTCAACATATCAAAAATGTACATTCACGCATTAATGGGAAATGCTATTTTTTAGCTCATGACGTCATCGGGGTCAACTTTATAAAAAATATCTTTTAGAACATAGTCATGTTGCACCTCGTTTGAAAGCTCGACAAAAATGCTGTTTGAATATGTACTATTGAAAAAGCTTGGAGGTCAAATAGGAACACAAACACACCAAATGGAATTTCACAACAGTAGATCGTGCACGTTCATCATGTTCGGTATTTCAAGAGTATCAAGCCCGGCAAGAAACTCCAGGAGACTGGTATCATCTTCCTCAGTAAGTGATGGGCAATTTGTGCTGGACAAACCCATGCAACCTCCACAGGAAATGGAGCATTCCAGTCCGTGGCGACGACTCGTGCAATTTGTGGACTTACAATTTGTTCTACAGCTGCACTTAGTCACCTTCAACAGAGAATGTGGGGCAGGTGGCATATCTGTCGTGCATGGCTCTAAGTGATCATCGTGCAGCTGCCATCCCCATTGTGTCTTGAATAATACCTGCACTTGAAGATACACCCGAAGACTGTGGTACTTGGCTGCAGTACTGGTTGGCGGCAAGCATTGGATTTGGACGGATGTGGCACATGATGCAACCTTTACATAGAACTTTTTGTAACGCAGTTGGCAAAGGGTGTCTGCAGCAGTGCCATTGTAGAGACTGACTAAAGCTCTTTCTTCAGCATCACTGATGTCTTTCTGAGTCTTTCCTGCTTTGCAAAAAATATGAGCTCGCTTTCGAAAATGAGCATCTGTCAATTTCTCATTGGAACCATTTTTCCCAGCCCAAAAAGTCTCGAAGTTAAATCACAGCCTTTGACAGCATGAAGAAAATAACACGTTTTTTCGCCTAGTTTCTCCTGCAGGTTCTGGATGTTTAAACTTTTGTGATTGTCACCAGCTTTTCTGTCTGATCTGAAGATAATAAGCCTGCTACTGAGCTGTGCATGGTGACAAAGGAGCACAAGCAAGTCTGTATTTTCTCCAATGACAGCTACAGGGTGGGTTGCTGCATACTCCATGGCAGTTTTTACTATGAGGGTGTCGGCATCTCCAGCAGCGTGAAGACAGTGGCAACCAAGAGCCATCAGATTGCCTCTAAGGAGGTGAACGAACTCTTGTTTTTTCCTTGGATTTGAAAGGAAGTGTTTCTTGCTTGAGGTCAATGGCATTTCTTTGGTGAAGACAATAGCTGGTCCGACAACACCTGCAGAACGCCTGAGGAAAGCGGCATCTTTCACTGATGGGCCAGACTCATACTCATCAAACACCACGATGGGCTTAGCATATTTCCTGTTAACATATTCAGCATACCTATTACAAATTACGGAAACGGGCTCTTTCTTCCTCCATGGAATTTTGTGAAGACTTGAACCCCCGTCCAATATGGTCACCATCTCGATGTACTCATCTTTCGATGGTGGATCATCTTTGAAGAGGTCTCTCATTGAATCAGCCAGCTTGGATTTGTGTGCCTCTCTCATCAATCCTGATGGTTCAAAGAGAGATGGTGGTGGAGTCGTCAGTTCATACTTCAACAAAGATGGGAGATAATAATCGTCAACGTTTGCTGCTGTAATCATCCGCTGAAAGAGAAGTTGAGGATTGACTTTGTATGTTTTCACCCTCCATTTTGGCAGTGATTTTGGTGTCCATGCTAACAACTTGGTCTTTTCTTTTCAAGGTGGAGTCCTTCACAGGTTTACCCAGCATGGTCTGCAAAATTACCTTGCCAACATCTTTTGCAGAGTCGGCATTAACTGTGGAATGAGCTGTCACCCCTGTGCATATATTCCGTAATGTCTGATCACTGGCAAAGGGGTTGCGGTCTTTTAGGAAACTAAGGAGCAGTCTCATCTCTTTATCATTTCTCGTTTGTCTGGCATCACTGACTTCAATATCTTGTTGACTTGTATTTAATTCTGTACCAGTAACCCGCTGCATTTCATAGCATATATCAGCACAAGCTGGCATGGACATGAGCCGTGTTCTCTGTGTATCCCCCATGCCTCTACCATGCGTCAGTCCTCCTGCAGACTTTGGGTTTTTCATTAATAAGACTTGCTCAATCACGAGATCAGTACTCAGTCCAGCCCAGAAGCGATCACTTCGACCCAGAACGTGAAAGCCACACGAGAAAGCATTGAAAACTGAAGGGTGCTGTTCTTCAAGCTGTCTCATCTTCTGAAGGTAGATATAGACCGACTTGGTGTACTGTGAGTGCCCGGCAGCAGCAAGGAAGGGGAGCATGTCTTGCAAGGATTGCAAATGTAACCACCAGTCACCTGAACCTTCGGCTCTTAAGGAAGCGTTTCAAAATGTCAATCATATCCATGTACTGAAGCCAGAGGCGAAAAATAAAATAGAAAAAAAAACCTCCCCCCAAAAAAAAGAAAAAAGAAAAAAGCTGAAAAAAAATTGAAATTAAAAAAACAGAAAAAATACCGCAAAACAAAAAAGGAGACACACAGGTTTGAACCCTGGTAAAAATGTTTTACAACTAGTCAAAAAAAGTCTGACGCCTTTACCACTAGGCTAGAACGCCACACGTATATGTTCGTGTTTTCATTGAAAATGAAAAAACTTTCCCATTCGTACATTAATGTACATTTTGAGTACTTTAGATACGATGATTTTCTCTATCAACTGCATTTCATTGTGTTTCTTTTGCTTTTATTTCCTTGCGATTTCTTAAATCTGCCAGACTATTAAGACACGTCGATACAAAATGCTGTGCAAAGTATGGGTGTCATTAATTCACGCGTCCAAGAGATATTTCAGGATAGGTCCTACGTTGTGCAACAAATTTTTGACCGCACTATAGTTTTACTCTCATTTGTTTTCGAAAAAGCCTCCTAGGTAAAACGTCGAGGTATTTTAATATAATGCAACATTTTTTAATTTGTGTTACTGGCTATTGGCTGACCATAATTTACTTAAGACTCTTCGCCCCCACTCCTTTTCTACTATGACAATAACGAAGGATGTTTATAATTTAACGACGCCTCTGCTGTTGCTGACACTGCCTTGCAGGATGCTGATGATAATGATGATGATGATGATGATGATGAGGATGATGATGATGATGATGATGATGATGATGATGATGATGATGATGATGATGATGATGATGATGATGATGATGATGATGATTGCAATGTGGTGATGACAATGACAGCAACAAAAACTAAAACATAGATACTAACCGTTGAGCAAACAGAAAGTGACCACACTTGCCAGCATAGCCAGACCAGTGGCTTGAACTAGACGTTTCTTCATGATGTCACAAGGAGGTATTGCGAATCACAGTAAGTAGTGCACTACGCCATTTGTGATAGAGAGAAGGTGAGCCAGGGAGTCCCGAAGACTGTAGACAGACAAAGGAAAGTTTATAATCATAGTTATAATAATACATGTATATTATTGATAATAGCAATAACGAAAAAAATAATACTAATATTGATAATATCACACACACACACACACACACACACACACACACACACACACACACACACACACACACACACACACACACACACACACAGACAGACACACACACACACATACATACATACACACACTCACGTATATTATATATATATATTATATACTTTAATTACATATTATATATACAGGGTGATCCCCCCTAAAACCTGTACAACTTTTTTTCTAAAAACTGTACAACTTTCTTTCAAAATATCTCGCACAAACTTTTTACTTGAAGGTTGTCCCTTGGAACAGATATAATTCATTCATAAGGAATTTGTTTAGCATAAAATCCACAAAGAAAAAACTTATTATCTCTCTCTCTCTCTCTCTCTCTCTCTCTCTCTCTCTCTCTCTCTCTCTCTCTCTCTCTCTCTCTCTCTCTCTCTCTCTCTCTCTCTCTCTCTCTCTCTCTCTCTCTTAGACATGGAGACGGATTAGTGGTTTTGAGGAAGTAAGCCGGAAACGAGATGATAAACTCAGTCAGAAACTTCCAGAAGATACAGAGTTTATACAATGTTCTATTGTCTGCTTTCAATTCCACTTTCTGCCCCACCCCCTCACCTCCTTTGCCCTCTCCTCTGGGCTCCTGACTCTTTCTGCAGCCTTTCTACTGCTACTCCTTGGCTCCTCCTAACTGCTGTCTTTCTACCACACCCCTGATCTTCTGGAAGGAAAGATCTACACCTAGCCTTCTCGGACAAGGGCGAAAAATCTCGGAGGGCCCGTGTGCAAGTTGCGCACGTTAAAGATCCCTTGGTGGTCTAAAATCGATAAGAGTAGGCTTCGGCCGCCACCCGGGCAAAATTCAAAAATTTCCTACCAACGAAAAAGTATTAGGTGTGTCCCGCGCGCTCATATGACCTTATGCAGTTGCGAGCGCCGTAAAACCTTATACTAAACAAACAAACAAGAGTTTATACTGTGTCACAAGAACTGTATGAGCGGGCACATATTGTTCCAAAGACCATATTCAGCGACTTTTACAAAAGAGACAGACTGGGGAGCTTTCTGAAGATGAACCCAAACGTCTTAGGGGCAGTACTAGTTCGTTTAATTTTCGTGAAGGAATCGGCATGCTGCAGACGCTAGGTATCACAGAGACAGCTACTCCGGGTTCTACACAAACAATCCAACGCAATCAACTAGCTCTCCTACAATACATGACAATACCTTCAGTATGCTGGTTGAGGAGAACAGATCAAACATATCACGCATGTGAAATAGTGTTTAAGTTCATGAACGCTATGATATTGAACTTGGAGGGAAGGACAAATCGCGACGTACACTCCTGAACCATGTATCTGAGAAGCTACATCCAGAATTGCCGATTATGTCCTCTCCAGGTGTGGCTTCCATCCTCGTCTTCAGAAGCACGGCTTCAGCCCAGATGCGTATAGTGGATGATAAAGAAGACTGCAATGAACGAGCCATATCATGCTTGGTTAGCGTGATCAAAGCAGAATGTGCAAAGCCCAACTGCCATACGTAGCCAATTCGTCTGCTTAGGGGATTTGTCATGAATAAGTGCTGCCCAAATTTGCTATCGCTCCTTGCAGCCACAGACTCCAAATTGGATTCTACACTGCCAGCAGCAATGACTCGCCACAATGTTAAGTGTATAGTCAGCAGTTATTCCACAAACATGCACTGTTTTCATCTTGGATTGTTGTGCGGTTTTGTGGACAGTACCTTGGCCTGTAGCGTCAGCCAAAGTCTCGGCTTTCATCACAACCACAGTTGAAACCATTTTGCGACGAGTTCAGTCAGCATCAGTAGCATATGTGGTCTTTGAACGATACTACAGACTGAGCATAAAGTCGTGCTGTCGAAAATCCCGTCTGAAGTCGTGTGTACAGCCTGACTGAAGAGTCACCCGAGCCACAGCCAAGTGCCATGCTAAAAGTAGCAAGCAACCAACACAAATTATGATTGTACATTGTCTTTGCAGCATGCAAACTCCACCAGGAACAGATGTTGTCATCACTGGGCCAGATCCACATCCTGTACACGTGGGATCTGGACTTCAGCAAGACCCTCTGTATCATGAAGGAGCTGCCATTGTGGACCATCATCTCTACACGAGGACCGAAGGAATGTCCCAAAATATGACTCTGCGTATAGTCGTGCGTATCCACACATAAAATCATAAGTGTCAACGACGTCATCAGACAATGTGTAACCATACTGCCTAATCTGCTGGCAGCTGATACCCTGAGTGATTGTGACACAGTTTCTACCTTTCCTGGAATTGGAAAGATGACAGTCCCCAAGAAACTTGAAGTATTCTCCGATGAACATAAATTTGGGAAGATGTCTGTACCTTTCCAGGAAATCTCGGAGTCATGCCTTCAGTTCACTAATCTGCTCTATGGGGACGAGTCAGGGGCCAATCTCAACACAGTTCAAGCCAGCATTTTCAGGAAGAGGAATGCTGAAAAGAGATATATTCACCCGAAACTGAGCAGCCTTTCTCCGACGCTGGCAAATTTTCAGGCTCACCTCAAACGAGTGCACTTTCACTACTTTCAGGCTGTGCTGTGGCAAGTGGCAGGGGAGCCATCTCCTCCGGAGCTGGATCTTGTTGAGTATGGATGGCAGTTACATCAGTCAACACTCCGCCCTGCTCTTGGACTTGATGCTCAACTGCCAGCTCCTGATGAAATTCTCAATCTGGTCAGTTGTAGTTGTTTGACTGGATGCAGTACAGCACATTGCACCTGCACCAAAACATATATCACGTTTACAACATTTTAGAAATGCAGAGGAAGAATTGCCTGCAGTAACTGAATGACTGTCATTGTCCCCCCTCCCTCATGACTCTGAAAATGCATGAACTATCTTCAGACGCCTTTCAGACACTATTGATGTGGGAACTAGCAGAAGACAGTGATGAGTGTCCCAGTGTTTTTTCCCTTTGTTTCTTTTTAGTAACTCGCAACTGCATAAGGTCTTAAGAGCGCAAATTTCGTTTTCTCCCTGTGAAACGATTTGATTTTAGTGATTTCAATAGGACGGTTTCAAGTGTTTTTCGGATTAGCACATTTATGAAAACTAGATTGCGGCCATCTTGTTTCCTTTGAAGTTGCCATGTTATCTAATATTTGATGTGTGTTTCATCAACTGTGGTTACCTTTGTTACGTTACATGCTATTTGATTAGTTTTATACGTTTTATGTCTTTAAATGCATGATATCCACCAAGAAAAAAGGAGAAAGAACAGCATTCGACATAGTGCCCCACAAAGAAATTAGAACAGTGTTCTGAGAACTAAGGGGATTGGACTGAAGAGAAAAATGTTTGAATATGATTTGAAATTGTTGTGCGCTAAATCTGTTCAATGTGGGTGTGGCTGTAAGTTTAATGCAGTGTACAGTATCTGGTTCTAGACTTCATCTGAATGGGACAGCGTCATAGGTGAGGCATCAATTGCCAGCAAACGGGTTTCATATTTTTACATGGCGAGTGCACGTCGAGACTTTGAGTGTGTGCGTGGAAAGTAAGTCTTTAGGTAGCGTACAGGGGGCAGGGCTAAGCTTCTCACTTTCTTTTTGTTTTTTAGTATGCCGTAGCAGTATTTCTTGTTTCGTGCCGACCAAGTTCGTTTTTATCCCTATTTCAGTGACTTCAATCAATATCTTGAAACTCAGACTTACATTTAAAAAGTTTGTAACAGCGTGGATTTTCTTCTACTAAATCCTTTTCATATACGTTACCCCCTCCCAACCCCTCCGTCTCTCTCTCTCTCTCTCTCTCTCTCT
>NW_004797375.1:256115-258684 GCF_000002075.1 Aplysia californica
ATATATATAAACACACATGTGGTCGCTTTTAAGCACAGTTGGGCTATCCCCAAATTGCTGTTTTGAAAAAAATCGGAGGTAAAGTTTTTGCTCCTTGTTCAGTTTCTTTAAAAGACAAGGAGAGTTTTCTCTATAACCAAACAAATATTCACACCAATGAAACCAAATTTATCCTATAGGTAGGGCAATGCCCACTTTAGGTGTGGGTCTAGATTTCTGGAAGCCCCCGAAATCTGGGTTAGCCCGCTTGTCCGTAAAAGCGACTATATATAATATATTATACTCTTTAACTTTTTAAACTTCCCACATTTTAAGAGCGTGTAGCTCAAAAACTACAAATCCAATTACTTTGAAATGTTCTCCTATGTCACTATTGTCACGCAAGCTTATTGTTGTTCATGAACTGCACTCACTAGGGTGCACTGGTCTATCATTTTGTCTGACGTGTTTCCCGTGTTTTTGATATCTTGTCAAACACTGGTAAAATGTGTGGGTAACTTTGAAAACAAAAACTACACACACACAAAGTTGGACTCCTTACAATTTTTTCGCCACATAACAAAGTGGCTTCTCTTTATCGATTCACCATGCTTCGGCGGAATGAATCAGAGAGAAATCACATCACTGAAATGCTTCATGTGGGCACTCCACTTTCGTTAGTCGCGAGGCGGTTCAACGTAAACAGACACACTGTGTATGTCACACGGGACCACATGGCAACGGCAAGCTCCTAAAAGGACAGACCTAAGCCAGTGCGACGCAGAAAGACAAAACGGAGTGTAGACGCATTCATCCTAACGCAACTCTTGAGAAATCAATTTCAACTGGCAAACAGAGACTTGGAAATGACAGTCCGATCTTTGTCATGACTCATGACAGTTATTCTTCGTTTGAAAGGGGGAAACCTTCGTGCTAGGGGCCTAGTTTGTCGCATGCAGCTGCAGCCCCATCACACCCAGCACAGACTTCACTGAGCACAGCGTCGCGTGTGATGGCCAAGGTTAAATCAACAAAGTTCTTTAGCCTACTATACTTTTCTTTCAAAATCAAGCCCAGTATAAGTATTCATGCATGATAGTGAACCTGCTCAAAAGGCTGCTGTGACTAATCAATTTCTCAAAACTAACAACATTCCTCTCCTGTACCCATGACCAGCGCATTCACCAAATTTTAATCCATTTAAGCACTTGTTTGACATTTTAGATAGCGCCATTTGTGCCACACCACGCCTGCCCGTACCCTTGCAGAGTTAGAACAAGCCTTAATTCAAGAGTAGAATATTATCCCTCAATAGACAATACCTCAATCAATTCATCCCGTCCATGCGTCGACGATTGTGAAGATGTGATAACGCCAGATGTCATCACACTGAAAACTATAAATCCAAAATTGAAGATTAAAAACATCTTTAACTTTGTATTCCACGCGTTTCCTTCGCTGTAAAATGAATGCACTGTCTTAATTGAAATTTTCAGACAAACCCGACAAGTATTATCCAAGATAATATTGCCTTTAATACGGGGTGTTAAAAGAGTATAATATTTATTATACATATTTATATTTGTATATACTCCCTATCACAGTGTCTGTCTGTCTGTCTGTCTGTCTGTCTGTCTGTCTATCTGTCTGTCTGTCTGTCTGTCAGTCTGTCTGTCTGTCTGTCTGTCTGTCTGTCTCTGTACTTTCTGTAATCAGTTCATGCGTATAAAAGCATTTAAAAAGCTGATAAATGGGATATCACCATAACAGTAATATTATGCATACTTAGCGAAACGGATGCCTTAATTCAAGAGTAGAATATTAGTACAGAGACAGACAGATTATGGGGAAAATATCAAACCAATGGAAGAGCGTGTATTTCAACATGTTTACGGTCTGATCTGAGCTCTTTGGGAAACTCATACCACAAAAAGCTTTTGACATAATTAATTTCTTCGACAAGTCTTAGAGAACGTCCACACTCATTACTCTCATTCGCACGAGCGTACTAAGACACATTTTTAAACAGTGACGGTGGGTAGTGAAGGGCTCACGGGCTTGAGCCCCTACCCCTTCCCCACCCACCAACCCCACCTTTATCCCAAAGTAAATGAAATTTTCTCCATAATAAAATAAGCAGTTGAAACCGTTATGACCGAACGCAATGAACACAGAGTGATCAACTTGGCGGCTTGCTCGTTTATCCAATCACTGTTGTCACCGCTTACAACTACATGAATAGTAACCCAGCAGCCAATCAAATGTCTTTAGGGTTCAGCGAAGATGAGCCCTTTTCCCACAGCCCGTCCTTAATGAAACTCTTCTTGTAAAAAGGTAGAAGACTGGGGAAAAAATAACCCTGTACCGAGGGCTCACGCTCTCCTAGCCCTGACAATGGGTTGAAAGTTTACGACACACTTCCCCCCATTGACATGGAAGTGTCTAGTACAGGGTTTTACGGCGCTCGCAACTGCATATGGTCATATGAGCGCACGAAACACAAGTTGTTTGCATTCGCAACAGTTCACTGCACGGTTGGTTAGCTTTTAGACTTTA
Source organism: Aplysia californica (assembly GCF_000002075.1). Taxonomy (NCBI): domain Eukaryota; kingdom Metazoa; phylum Mollusca; class Gastropoda; order Aplysiida; family Aplysiidae; genus Aplysia; species Aplysia californica. Next base: position 258,651 of record NW_004797375.1, read on the forward strand.
AAATGTTAAAATGTTTTAAAATCAGTGTAAATAT
>NW_004797375.1:262908-272376 GCF_000002075.1 Aplysia californica
AGAGGGGGACAGAGAGAAAGGGAGACAGACAGATAGACGGACACACACACACACACTCACACACACACACTCACACACACACACACACACACACACACACACACACACACACACACACACAGAATGGAGAATTTTGTCTTTGTAATAAACACTATTTTATTACCATATTTTGTCACGATAGTTTCAAACAAAACGGACAACAGAGCAATCACAGATACCACACAATACTTGGACTGAACATTAATTGTGTTGTTATTTTGCCTAAGTATAAAAGCCATTGGTTTTATGTAGAGCACGAGTCCTTTGGGTATCGAATCTATTAAATTTTGGACATAATTGTCATTTCATCCCAAATGTCACAGAGATTTGCAATCAAAGGGTCTGAATTGGGGGTAAACTCGCTTTTCTTCAGCCGCTGTTTCATGGGACTTCCAAATCCTGTAGGATTCATATCGAGTCTGTTTATTGTTAACCACTCCAATGTTGATTTGATTTGATTTTCCAAGAATTGTCTAGTGGCTTTGATCCTATGAAAAAATGCCTTGTATAGATGAAATATTAATATGTTAGATGATGCAGACTTTATTTGGCTTTAAGTTGGTACGCTGCATGGGCGGGTAATACAAGGCTATACGCACGCGATGATTGAGTGATTACATTTTCAAGTTTCTCTTAGACGCCACTATATAGGACCAAATATTTGAAGAATTGTTGCATTAATATACTGCTGAACATTTGATTTTTTCAGAAGAAAAAATTATTGTATGAGATTTTAATTTGGATTATATTTGTTTCCTTTTTCACATTGTGCTATACGTGTTCATGGTCCATTTTATTCATGAGTATATCTCTTGCGTGAATATTCGCGGATAGTGAAGAGTGATTTCTCACTCGAAACGGTCAGCGATAACCGCGTTTGTGACCTTGGATGTGTGACCTCTGTTCACGTATGTTCAATTCTAACTCGCCAACACACGGAGGTAGGATTTCGTCCCTTTCCAGTATATTCTGAACGGGCTATGATATCCACACCAGCATAACAGTAAGCCGAAGGCGTTCAACATTGTTTGCGCACATGCATAAAATAGTTAACAACAAAGCAACACACTTTTATTCAGTTCTTTATGTTTAATGAAAGTGAAAAAAACAGCAAAAGCGTTCCGCAACGTGTAACTTCAGATTTTACGCGGTAAGGAAAGAAAAGGAAACCGGAAACCTTTTATCCGCGGTTACAGAAGTGAAGAAAAATAAATTATGACTTTTATTGGTCATAACTCTTCAAAATTAAAATAGGTCATAGATAGGATTATTTTTTAAATTGTAAATCCAATAAAAACTGAAATTTCGAATTTTGGATTTTACGCGGAGAGCGAACGGCAACGATGATATATGTCTTAACTTCTGAAATCTTTGCATGAGGATCTAAACAAAGGATACTCAGCAGGATCTAAGGTCACTGCAAACTAACGTTCCGACACGACTTGTTTCCTTTTTTGCCTAAAGCGGGTAAAATAAAAAACGATAGGAGATTTACAGAACACACTTCAAAATATTGACCTGTTTTCATCAACACCACACTTCAACTGTGCACCAAAACACGATGCAACAAACGGGGGAATACTTTTTTAACCCACACAGGTCTATTATTGCCTTGGGGTGAAGTCGACAAGCTTTCACTGAAATTTTGGGAGAGGGGGGTTAAGGGTGGTGTCGCTGTTTCAGAATAAGCTTAAGCAATTTGGAGGCTAAATTAGAGTAAATCATTGATTCAATATGGTGATTTGGTGCATGAACCCAAAAGGCGGTGTAGGGCCCGAATAAAGAAATTTTTTTTATTTTCTGGATCAGGATTTTACAAATTTTATTTGATCGCTGACCAACAGGAGTACCATGTAACGTTACTCGCTCCTTGGTAAATCAATACCTCTGTCGAATGAACTAGATATTTTAACGAAGATAGACTCAATTAAATACGTTATAGATCATTTAGGAAGATGACTGATAAACCCAGACTGTGAGGGCCAACCTGGGCCCAGTAGAATACATTTTCATACGTTTCATAAGTCCTTCCTGCCCACCTTCCTATCGACCGACTGACACACACACACACACACACACACACACACACACACACACACACACACACACACACTCACACACACACACACACACACACACACACGGAGAGATAGACACTCCAGTTTACGAACCGTTGCACAACAGAGATACTTCAACATACGAACCTGTGCATCACTGGAGCCGGCCCTCTATTCTGAACCCAATGCAAACCTCAACAAGAAGGTCATGTTTAAACACAGTATGCCACACGTGGAAGAGTTCATCCACACTCGTCTCGAGCTGAGGGACAGAAACTGTTGGTGATCTCGTTGGATGTGCTTTGTTTGCTGTGTCAAGAAATCCAACACATCTTGTCAACCTGACTATACTGCTGGAGTCCTTTTGACGCTAAAGCACTTCCGGTTAGCTCTCATGTCAATACGAGCGATAAATAACCTATATACCTGTGTGTGCGTATGTGTGTGAGTGTGTGGGTGTGGGTGTGCGAGTGTGTATGTGCATGTGTATGCGTGTACATTTGCGTATGTATGTGTGAATGTATGTATGTGTATGTGCGTATATGTGTGTATATTATTTGCATTTATAATATGTTTGCGTCTGTCTGTCTGTCTGTCTGTCTGTCTGTCTGTCTGTCTGTCTGTCTGTCTGTCTGTCTGTCTGTCTGTCTGTATGTCTGTATGTATGTATGTATGTGTGTGTGTGTGTGTGTGTGTGTGTGTGTGCGTGCGTGCGTGCGTGCGTGCGTGCGTGCGTGTGCGTGTGCGTGCGTGCGTGCGTGCGTGCGTGTGTGTGTGTGTGTGTGTGTGTGTGTGCAAGTGCATCGGTCTATCTGTTGAAAAAGGTGTGCTGGTATAACTCGTTCACTTTCGTCCTCCGTGGTTTACACCGGATAACATCAAAATCGCTCAGCTTAATCTTTCTGGGTTTTTGCATGAGGGTCTAAAAGTTGGACGAACGCAAGAATCTAATTAATGAAAGTCACTGCAAACTAAAGTTACGACACGCATCTTTTAAAGCTAGTCAAAGACGTGTAAAAAAAAGTATAGTTCTATATAGGAGATTTACAGTACACGTATTATAAATATTACAAAGTTGACCTATTTTCATAAAACTACACTTTTATATTGAATGACCCCTCGTTCACGGAGGGGAACTATTACAACTTGAGTGGACGAACGCTCCCCACTCTCCAGATAATTCAGAGACGGAACATACTTTTTACGTGTAATGGGATAGTTTGGTTTTGATTGCTTCCGATTCCACAAGACAAAACTTGCACACTTCGTCAAAAATTACAGGTACCCAGTGGGAAGATCAAACAAACCCAACATGAATAGATGAATGAAAGTGCTGTAGTACCACGATTGACTTTCGGGTCCGGATGCAAGCCTTATGGCCACTTCATCTTATTCTGACGATAAGATGTTTTGAACATCTCTAGCTTGGTGCTTACTCAAGAGTTGATGCACATTCCATAATAATAAGGGTAAAGCATGGCTTTCTTAATTGACTGTAGTTCACCCAATTTGGGATGTAAAATACTTAAAATGAATACTAAAAATAATAAAATGACTCACCCATGATCAACTGAACCATGTTCTATGCTTCATATTCCGAATCCGAAGTCTGAAATAGGCTGATAATTGGTGACTGCCGGATAAACTCACGCTCATCTCTCTTCCATTAATATTAATTATCTTTTTCTTTGACAAAAGGATCAACACATTTTCCCCAATATTCGCTGTCCACTTCGTCAAAACTTTATGTCACGTGGTTTGAAAGTTTGGTTTCTGGTAGCGACGTTATTTTTTAAAAATCTTTCCCCAAACTAGTTCAATGGGATTGATGTGTGCGTGGTAAGCCGGCAGTTTGAGACTTGTGTGATCATGCTCAGCAATTTGTTTGTCTATCGAAAAAATCTTTGTTTTTTTAAAAAAAGCTTACCTCTACGTAACAGCTCCAGTTTGAGGGCACCAAAAAGGAGCAGTGTTTGTGGGAAGCCAGGCTTCAACTGTCTTCAACCAGCTCAAAGATGGAACTTAATCTTCTTCAGCTATACGGTTATGATAACTGGCGTTATCTGGACTGGAAAACAGGAGCATCACTAGAGACAAACCCAGAGCTCTTGCTACCAGCATGGGCGATGGTCTGCCTTTCTCCTCTACTGCTGATAATACAAAGCCCTGCCAATGCGCTAGATCTAATATCTAAATCCTTGCCTTTGGTTTGACGAAGTTTAAAATCAAAATCAAAATCAAAGTAATATCAATTCTAACGACAACTTGCCATATCAAAGCAGTGTCTTTAAACTTTTGAATCGTACATTTTCTGACTACTTTGCATATATTTACGTTCTGATAGTTTTGTTTGGGGTTTGTTTCGCGGAGGGAGACATATGGATAGCACAACTTGTAAATTAGCGTGGCTAAAAGTAAAGGAAAACAATCCGATGTTTCCAAATTCTCAATCTGACTTCGACGGACATGAAAATGTCTTTATGTGAGACTCTAGAATCTAGAATGGATCCTCTTGTCCAATTGACGGGTCATTTGAACTTTGTTGGTACGGATGTATTTATCCAGCTGATATCAATATGGTATAAAACATTTATTATACTCGTTATGGTGTTAGACCATGATTTATCCTACTTGTGAAATTGCTAGTTGTAATCACTCGTTGAAACTCGTGATTGCAACTTGGCAATTTAACTCGTAGGATAAATCATGATCTTGCACCACAACTCATGTAGTTAATTTTAATTCTTTATGACAAACCTGGATTATCTCAATTAAAGTCATATAATTTGAGCACAACCATGAGACGGAGCGAAAAATTACACGTCTGATGGATCAATGTCAAACCAATGTTTAATACCGGTCATTCCTGGGGATGGTATCTTTAACGATTTGGGTTTTCTAAACCTTGGAAAGTCTGATGATGTAATTATGACACGAGTTATGTTACTCAGCAATAACATCATTAGTATAAAAAATTAAAACCCTGTTAAAAACATGGTGTTGTGGTGGTGTATGCAATAAATAATATATACAGATATATAATATAGATATAGTATGCATAATATAATAAATAAGAATATATGACATTTATATAGCGCATTTCCAAAAAAAGTAGATCCATGCGCTTTACATTGGAATACCCATTTATCAAAAACATTTCTTACTGCTTCTTTTCTTCTCATACAATATACATTAATGCACACACACACACACACACACACACACACACACACACACACACACACACACACACAGAGAGAGAGAGAGAGAGAGAGAGAGAGAGAGAGAGAGAGAGAGAGAGAGAGAGAGAGAAAGAGAGAGAGAGAGACTATTTTCATCCAGACATAGAAACAGAACAACTATAATGAAAGATAACGTTAAAAAGCTTATGAAGGATGGGCCTGTAGGAACAGAAAATGTTTAAGATGTCTTTTGAAGCTATCAAGTGTTTTTATTTGTCTTAGTTTCATGAGTAATCTGTTCCACATGAATGGACCAAGATATGAGAAAGATCTCTCTCCATATGATTTGTATGATTTTACAGGTGTCACAAGTAGGGTGTTATTGTTTGATGATCTTAGGTTTCTCCCTGGTTTATATATACTGATAAGTTCTTGTAGATAAAAAGGAGCAGTTTTATTTACACATTTGAAACACATGACACCGATTTTAAATATTATTCTTTCTTTTACAGGGAGCCAATGCAGTTTTTTAAAATAATGGAGTGACATGGTCTCGTTTTTTAGATCTTGTTATCAGTCTAGCGGCATTGTTTTGAATTACTTGTAAACGATTCAAATATATGTCTATATAAATACTCTATATAATAATTTACTTTATTTTAAAGTATATAATCATATATAATATATATGAATATAATATGTATATATGTATACATACAATATATCTATTATCTATTTGTGGTGGCCGAAATTTGCTATTCAAAAGGCTTTTTAATGGCTGCATCGATCGACATGCGGTTTTCGCCAAAAGATTCTTTAAAATATTCTCCAGATCATGACTCCTTTCGTTTTTTTCAGTTTTGAGACAGTTTTGCTGCAAGAAGCTAAATTTCTTTATTTCGCCGATCGCTTTCGTAGGCCGATGCTTCTGTCTCTGTAATTTTAGAAAATCCGCCAGGTTTGTTTATTTCAAGTCCAGGGGCGGCTCGTGGGGCTAAAAAGTGGACGTGCACATTTAACCTATAGCATGCTGAAGATAGTCAAGGTTAAATGAAATGACACGGTGTATAATTTTAGGTTCTTTGGGTTGGCGAGGGAGGACCTCCTGCTTTTATTTTAATTCCTTTTACTTCTCGCTTTGATTTCTAGTACTAAATTTGTTTGTTAGCTAAACATCAATTTCGTTCATCCTGTATTGGAGCTGAACATTCAAGTAATAACTTTCACTACTCCACTACAAAACCATTCAAAGGCACAACTCATAGGACGGTCACGTTCACCTCTGTCAGGTTCACGGTCACAGAGTCACTTAATATAAAATAGTGGCAAGACAGAAAATGAACCAATCACAATGCACTTGAGCACTCTGCTGGATTGCTCCGGGGCTCACATAATATTGGCAAAGAATACCGTACGGTCTGTCGCGTTTATTTTTAGACTGCATACTGTGGGCTATGTTTCGGCACTGTTCGGAAGGAGCACATTTGAGATGTGCCGTCTTATTAATATTAATGTACCGCCAAACTCGCTACTCGATTTATAGGTCAGGTTACACTGTTGAATATGCTATTATGTTTAGCTAAAGCGCATGGACTTTGACATGGAATAGTGGATGATTTACGGCGATATAAACACAGAAATGACAGTTATGGCGCCAGTGAGGACCTTGTTTTGATATAGTATTTGGCTAGTGTTTGTTTCTGGCTTCGTTTATTTTATTATTGTGGGTGTTTTACGTAATAGAACATAAACATTTTTGGGCGGCACTACACGACCGTGCTCTATGGACGACCCGCGCCTGTTCGATACTATCGTACATTGTCGCGCAATACTGAGAACTATTTTAAGTGTGCGACCCGTATAGATCTAGCCTCATGTTTTCTTGGGAGGCTTTGTACACACACCCACACCTTTGAAACTTTGCAGGCGTCCACAGCATCCATGTGGCCAGGACCTTACTTTAAAAAATCCCCACAAGTGACTTTCTCTGATTTTTCCAAAATGCTTTGTTGCGTCGACACATAATCTTGGGAACGTCCGTCTTCTAAGACGTTATTGTAAACAAGTGAGGTTTCCGTTCACTATTCATGCGCACTGGTTCCACATCTTTGAAATTCTGGAGTGTACAACCGCGAAGGCGGAATAGAGAATCAGTCTATACGTCTATTAGATATTTGGCAACTTGGAAACACGTGTGTCACTTTTCTTTCAAGATTTATTGCTCCATTCCAGTAGAGTGTAAAATTAATGTAGTAGGCCAATGACTTTCCAGTTGATGTTAAAGCACCGATCATTCCTTTCATCAAAAGGGGGCCCAGCTAGTATATATATTCTTTAATATATATTCTTTATATATATATATTCTTTAATATATATTCTTTATATATATATTCTTTAATATATATTCTTTATATATATATATATTTATATATATATATATATATATATATATATATATATATATATATATATATATATATATATATATATATATATATATATATATATAAGTGTGTGTGTGTGTGTGTGTGTGTGGCAGCGTGGTGGAATCAGGCTCTCGTCAAAATAATCAAAGCCAAGGAACTTGCATTTTTCCGCTGTTTGTGAATTTTTATCAATTTTATTTTTGGATCAACACCTTTCATGCCCATTAAAGAACTAATTTCTATGTGGATTTTTCTGAAAAACGTAGATTAGAAGCACAAAAATTGTATATTTTTAGTTACCACGGACTCTTAAGCTAAGGAAGTAACTAATCTTTGGCGGCCATTTTCTCACTACCTCTGAAAACAGGTGACCCCCACCTCCTTCTTTCGCAAATATCTCGACTTGTGTTCAAGATAAATATATATTTTTTCATCCAAATAAAGACAAGTGAACAAGCTTTAAGATGATACCAATAACTCTACATGCCCAAAAATTGACGAGAGCCTGATTCCACCACGCTGCCTCACACATATATTTATATATTGCGTTTCATTTCAAAGGTACTACTTCTGTTACAAAATATAAAAATAAATAGTATACAGCGCAACATCTCAAAAGCAAGCTCTCTGCTCTTCACAGCCTTTATTGCTTTGTGTGTCCATATCAAATAACTTTCTCTTGCTCGAAGCTAATCACGCTCTCGTGCGTGCTGCCATAGCAATGAATGCACAGGGGAAACTACAATAAATTGATTTCTACTACAAGTAATAACGGCGATAAAATATCCTCGATGCTCAAGCTGGCCCAACAACATAAAATGTATCTTTTCGATAACCCGTTCACACACACACACACACACACACACACACACACACACACACACACACACACACACACACACACACACACACACACACACACACATATATATATCCGCGGGTGCACAAATAAACAGACACACACAGACAGACACACACATACACACACATGGTGACATACACATACACATGCACACACACAACCATCCATCGATCATCCATCCATCCACCCATCCATCAATGCATCAATCCATATATCCACCCGTCCATGCATCCGTGCAACTATGCATCTATTCATGCCATGAACTTGACTCTCACTGGCAAAACTGAGGCCTAAAGAGATGGGTGACAAAGAAACGTCAAGATAACATAGCTTTCTTTACAGCATCCGAACAAAGAAATGAATGGATCACCATGATTGCTGATGTCTGTCAGATGATAGCTATAGCAATACTTTATCATACATACTTACCTATCTACTTAGCTACGTGCCAACCTGCCAACTTGCCTGCCTGCCTACACTCAAGCGGGAGCAGGGACAAAAATGTGACCAACAAAAGATTTTGACCAGCACAGCGTACTTCACTATTAAAGAAAGCTGATTCTTTTACTTCTCAATCTTACACGCATAGCTCTTTTCATTTTCACACTCTTTTCACCGGATGATTTACTTTGTTCTTCGTCTTTGGACACAGACATACAAACAGCAGTGGTTATCGTGTACATCGCAAGTTTCCACTCAACAGCCAACTCATGAGTTTTATAATCAATGATTCAATATATATCATAATTAGGCCTACCGGTACTCACGCTCAAATTTCAGCACAAATTTATTGTGAACGAACAGAAATTACAATTTTTATGTTCTTTCTCTCCTTGGGTCGGACGTTACCATCCGTGAAAATGACGTTCACCTGTCCGTGTGCTTCTATGAATAGCATCATG
>NW_004797375.1:272476-273913 GCF_000002075.1 Aplysia californica
CCACTCCCCCAACAGTCAACAGTCAACATTGCACAAAAGGCCACTGGTTGCATTTCAAACCACAAAAGAGACAATCCGAATCTGTATATAGATTACATTAATTGTATTACTCACTTCTCTGCGGCGGTCCACGGAATATCCTACATGAATGTCCTCACCATTACAAGCATAAGTTTTCATTTACAGCAACACAAATCACTCGTGTCAAACGTTGCTAAAAAACAGCTATTAACTCCTTAGACATCGGGCATGTGAGCGTTGCGAGAATTACCCCTGACTGAAAGCGATTGTTTCTCCACACACCGAGACAGGATATTCGACACTGGGAAAAGTTGACCTCACAGAATTGGGAATGTCACAGGCGGCGTGGAGAGGTAATATTGTTCTACATGTATGTACACCCAGGAACAAGTCAGATAAGACGTTCACGCTAGTCAAACAAGTGCAGAGTAGATATTCAATCTCACTATCAGCGTCTGTTGTGCAGCGGTCAAGTTATTTTTGCGATCTCAATTGCGAATCGAGGAACCCTGACTTTTAAATTATTATTTGTTTTGTAATGGCCAACATGATTAATAATTTAATCTATAATGAAACAAAGCAAAATCATGTACCGCCGACCTCTGCGGTGTAGCAAATGGGTAACCGTCGCTTGTAGGTAACCCAGGTTCGATTCCCGAGTAGGGAGAATTTTTTATGGAAGAAATTGTTTTTCGATCTTTCACATGAGATATTGTGTTCCTCTCAGCCTGATTTGGCCATGACAAGCAGGGTTGACTGCGCCTGCTAACTGGTCTAAATTGTGTCAATGGGGGCGTAGTATGTACATACAACTACTTTAAAAAAGTGATACTGACTGAAGTGTCTTTAGGCCATTCCCAAAGGGAAAGGGGGGGGGGGGACTTTGACATCTCGAGTTCTTATGCACAGTAGAATTTTAATTGTAAATGGGCCGATTCATCAATGGTACGCCCATAACTGTGCTTGAACTGCAACAGGGAACTACTGCTTTTTTCTGTCCTAATCCTTACTATCGTCATTTTTTCCTCTACTTCTTTTGTATGTTTGTCACTCTCTTGTGACCCGCTATTTCCCCAGTGCCTTGATAGTCGAAGAACACTTTGTGCTGTTGAAGCTAGAGAGGTGAGCAGAGTAAGCTTGATTCAGGACTTCTCTGTTGGTGCTCATAATATGACCTGTTCAGTTGCGAGGGCCGTAAAACCTCTACTAAAACAAACAAGGCAAACTCTGTCCAGTAGTCCAGCTCTGTGGGTTTTCTCCGACTGACCAGCCGAGTAATGAAAAACAGCAGAGTGTTGCACCACGCCCGCCCAAACCAGGCTCGAGGAGGGGGCACGATCAATATGTCACCCGCAGTCCCGGGGCCCATGCGTGTGCGTGTGCGTGTGTGTGTGTGTGGTGTGTGTGTGTGTGTGC
>NW_004797375.1:274891-276045 GCF_000002075.1 Aplysia californica
CAGAGAGAGAGAGAGAGAGAGAGAGAGAGAGAGAGAGAGAGAGAGAGAGAGAAAGAGAAAAGGTGAGAGGTACCTAGGAAGTCAGGGGAACCGTACTATGCAAATGACAATGGAAGAGGGAGAGGCATTGTCCTATTGATGCATATTATTATGTTTATTATTATTTTTTTAATGACCTTTAAACAATCTAAGTTAAAGAAGCAAAAAGGGGTCCATGAGCGGAATTCCCATCGCTTATATAATAATAAACAATATAAATCACTGCAGACGCGCATTCTAGACCAACGACAAGGCTTGGAGATAGCCTGTTTTGGAGCACTGTTGAAATAAGCACACTCTAATTAAGTCATTCATACAACATTTTTTATCAATTTTACTTTTTCAGTTGAAACTTAAGTCTGCTTACAGCTTTTTTTTTTAGTTCATGAGTTAACAGGCTACAAGAGATTCGTTGCTGAATCCGAAAATAGAGAATGCAAAATCTGAAAGATTAAGATGAGCGTTTTAGGGCGCCCTCCACAATTTGATGACTTTTGATATTTTGTACTTGCTATTAAATCCATAGTCATGATATCTTATAATAGTAGGCCTATCTCTTTGATCTGCTCTGCTAGTTCGTCAGCTTAGTTGGTTTTCCACTGGGTTTTGTCAGAGTGGATGCTACTGGATCGAATCCCCATCGGAGCTTCTGCTTTGTGAACTCAGATTGTTCACCACCCTTGACATTTTGGCTTGGTCCGTTCGAAGATGGACGGGGATTCCTTTCAATAACGTTACGCAGTACTGAGAAAAGACAAAACCTATACCATTTCGCATTTTTTTTCAGTTTTGCATTTCTTCTGTGCTGTGCAATCTTCACACCTTCAACCCCCCCCCACCCGAGCTGAGAGAGCTACATCTCATAAGAATATAATCGATATAACGGATATAATCGATTAAAATTCTCTTCTCTTCTTATTTCTCCTTCTGTTTTCTTCGTCTGTCAGTTTTATTTTATTTTCAACAGTATACAACTTCTTACTAATGTTTCGTCAATGTGGATCTCCTTTACAGCCTGTCCATGCAAAACCCTCAGTGCCAGACAAAGGCCGCTATACGTAATGCGATCAACCTGCGCGCCAGGGAAAGAAGATTGGACTTTGGGAAAAAAGCGG
>NW_004797375.1:281145-283336 GCF_000002075.1 Aplysia californica
ATGAAGATGATTTTGAAAGGATGAGGATACTATGCCGGTTGACCATAAAGCATAACCGTTAAATTTTGCCATAGAAGCAACCAGCAGTGAATGGAGTATACGTGAGATTAGAATGCATAGACACTGATATGAGATTATGGACGATAGGATTGACCGTTTGTTGAAATTACGATATGGCGACAGATATGCTGTAGAGCTGTAAAGGAGGGTATAGAAAGACCAAAAGATGAAGAAGAATAAGTTGAGGGATTAGAAGATAAAATGCTGTGGGCTCGAAACACAAACGACTTTCCCCGCGTTTCTCAGTTTACTGGTACATGTATTCGGTGGAATCAAAGTCTCACAACTCAAACAACCGCTTGCCTCAGATATTTACTGGCTGGTCATTACAGAGGAATTAATAAACTTTTATAGAACGAAAACAACACGACAAGATGGGGAAGGGATCAATGGCAAATATATGCAAACCTTGGCAAGTCATTTATGTTGCAAAACCAAGAAACCAGATAAGCGTGTAGAAATGGAATGATTCTTTGTTATCTATTTTTTCACTTGGGTACACTCAGGATGCTGACTCTCTGCGACCGCTGACCTGGAAGCCCATGCTTGCACTCATCTTTCTTCTGAATAATGATGTACACGCTAAGAAAATGTTTCTTGACAGTTCTGTCTTCTCGTTTCATATGTCAAACAACATAACACATGTGCACTACGGAGAGCTTTATCATGACATAAAAGATGAAGCATTTAATATTAATTTATCCCGAGTCTACAAGAGAAAGGTTGTTTTTTTTTTTACTTTTAAAAGCCATAACAGGACTTTATATTGACGAAACCATGGTGTATTTCAAAGGCCGTTCCCGATCCAAAGTTTATCTGAAGGATAAACCCACCAATGAAGGATTCAAACTAAGTGAAGTTTGGGAGAGAAAAGCAGGGTACTTTTCTGTTCTCTAGTGATGTACTGTATCAAAAGACGAATCAGCGTTTCTCTTTGCTAAAAAAAAACAACCCCAAAACAAAAGACAACTTTGGAATGTTTTAGGTTTGAAGGCTCGACGGAAGCAGAACCTTAGCAGGTTTTGGAAGTGTATAAATCAGCCCTGCTTTTGAAAAGGCAAGGGTGTTTTGACTCAGGACCCACTCAACATATCACCCAACGCTACAAACAACACAGTGGTTGAGTGTGATAATGGCATCATAAACATGAAGGGGTATTTATTGGCATTTTTGGGCTATAAAATCGAAACTTGAATTTGCTTATGCCATCTTGAGTGAGAGAAAAAAAAGCTGAAGAGGCCAAGGGGCTTGGCAACAATTGGTTCTATACATGTAATATGAGGAACAAACAAAATAACACGCTTTTTAATTGGCCACAGAAACTTAACGGAAGATTGTTTTCCTTCTAGATTACATAGATTTAGACAGGTTTGCTTTCTTGGTGGATTACTTGATTTTGTGAGTTTTGAAAGTAGAACTATCATTGGGACAAGTGCAGGTGACCAAAAGGAGCTTTGGAAAGTGGCTCTTTTTCTCCAAAACTCGACGTGGCAGATAGTGCAATTAGACCCCATTATTACTGGCTCCCTTCCGAATTGGAAAAACTTCTTGCACCCTAAGTAGAGTCTTTGAAGTGCCACCTGATTACCTTACTTTGAATCAGACTACAGTATTGACGGTTTTTCAGTCTAGTCAGTAACACTGTTTGTTTTTCAATTATTTTGTTCTATTCGCCTTTCTTCTCTCCTACACTGATCTTTGCAAAATTGTATTTTCAAGACTTGTTTTGTAACATTAAAATTACCGATTCCTTTTCTTTGCTGTGGTTTGAAGATCTTCATGGGGCTTACGTTTGGTTGAATGGTTTGGGAGAAGCTATACTATTACTAACGAAAACACAGATGTCAGGAACATGCAGGAAAATACAATAATGATCGATTTTGATTGCAGAAAGAAGCATAGGCAAATTGTGTTCCGGTGGATCAACATTCATGAATCTTAACTCACATCTCTTTACGGAGAGAGAGAGGTTGAGAGAGAGAGAGAGAGAGAGAGACAGAGAGAGAGACAGAGAGAGAGAGAGAGAGAGAGACAGAGACAAAGACAGAGAGAGACAGAGAGAGACAGAGAGAGACAGAGACAGAGAGAGAGAGACAGAGAGACAGAGACAGAGACAGAAAAAGAAGGGGGG
>NW_004797375.1:285162-310515 GCF_000002075.1 Aplysia californica
GAGAGAGAGAGAGAGAGAGAGAGAGAGAACCTTGTCTCTCATTCAACTTTTCAAATGTCGGAACTTCAAGGAACATAACGTCATAAGGCTGGTTTGAAAGAGAGGAGAAACGCCTTTTCGTTATTCACTTTATCAAAACATGTCCGGCGTAGATAATTCAGGTGAACAAATTTCATACTTTTCCTTCTTCCTTTTTTTCGGTAAGTATCTTACGGCGCTCGCTGATGCACAAGGTCATGGGCGCGCAGGACACATTTTCAGTTTTGTAGGAATTAATTTTGAATCTTGTTCAGGGAGCGGCTGTAGCCCCTTATTATCGATTTTAGGATCACCAATGGATCTTTAACGTGCGCAACCTGCACACGGGATCCCCGAGTTTTTTTCGTCCTTATCCAAGAAGACTAGGGTTAGGTCTTACCTACCCTGCGATCAGGGGTGTGGCTGAAAGACAGCAGTAAGAAGGCGCCAAGGAGAAGCAGTGGAAAGGCAGCAGAAAGAGTCCAGAGGAGGAGGCAAAGGGTTAGAGCGTGGATAGGGCAGAAAGTGGAGACGAAATCAGACGCAAGAACATGATCAGAGAGCAGGAAAGAAGACGAAAGGATACAATATTTTTCAGAGATGCACATTTTCCGTCGCCGTCAGGTTTCGAACCCGGGATCTATAGAATGAGAGGCGAACTCCTTACCTCTAGACGACGAGAACCCGCATTTTCCTTCAGGCGGAAGTTGATGAAGTGTTGGAACCACTTGGTAACATCAAGATTTATTCAGCAGGAACAGAGGGCAAATGTTGTCAAGAAACAGGTGCTCAAGCTGGTGGATGTAATCATGGGGTCCAGTAAATCTGACACTATCAGCTTGTAACATTCCTAACTATGAAAGAGGCATGTTCTCAAAGAGTGTCAGTAGGTTGAAAGCAACGCCACGGAAATAGAACATTTAGGTGGCAGTAGGAAATGTGCACAGGAAATGCGTGAGGAGATGGGATGTAAGCAGTGAACAGAAAATGCCAAAAGAAAATTGACATTGCACTGGGGCTCAAACTACAAAGTTGCACTCTACCCTGGCTGCTTTAAGTGTACAACTCAACTCTGAACCGAAAGAAGCGGCTGACTCACACGATGCTTGAGTGTATTGAGCTGTTCATAAAGCTGTTCACAACTGCACATTTTTCACTCGTTAGGTTGAATTTTCTATGGATTTTAGTTGAATTATATTTATCATGGATCACGCCTGTCTGAGCAGGCGTTAAGATAATTGAAGAAACACCATTGAACTGTGTAGTAGGTGTATTGGGGTGAAGAATTTGTTTGAAAACATTTCTTTTTTTCAGCCCCATACGCTCTTTTGTACAGTTGACTACTTTTGTCAAAGAAAGTGAAAGTGGTCCTTAAAACTATATGTTTGTGTTGACAAAGATTTGAACGTTACTTTAACACCAAATACAAACATCTAAGATTTAAAACCGTTGAGATATATTTCTTTGAAAATACACCAAAATAGTGCGTTTCCAGGGAATAGCGCACATAAAATAATGGCGTTCTTAGGGAATGCGCACCGGGAAAGCCGCACGATGCGAAAAGGGCAATAAAAAGTAAAAAACACACACTACTTAAGTGATGTAAAAACCAGCAGCGTCTTGTGGGGTGTGGCTTACAGTTTCAGTGTCATCAGAGAGGTGTCATCTAGTTTTCATGACCAAAAAGTTATTCATCTGAATGAAATCAAAACAAAACATTTCACAAACATTTCAAAAGTGACAAAAAAATAATAACACATACTGATAAAAAGCGAAACTCCACGAAAACACCCAAACGAAAAGTTTATGGCATAGCAATTCGAAAAGTGATCTGATTAATCTGAGGAGGATGAAATTTCATTGGAAGTTCCAACAGACTGAATATTACTGTGGTCTTGACCTTGAATGGCTCAGGGCCGAGACACAGCAACTGATTAATCCACTAGGCTCGGGGCTGAAGCCGCACTGGGTCACGTGATTAGGCATCGCACACTTGACTGTTGACACCAAATTTTCATACATACCCTCGTGGCTCCAAGCTAAAGCGTAGATAAAGACCCCCACCCCACCCCCCATCACTCTTTTTTGTTTTTCCTTGGCTCTATGTTTTCTTTGGTTAAGCATTATTACTGTGATGATGTCATTAGGCTCCACTTGCACTTGAATGAAGTTTTGAGCTTTTTAACTGTTAGTGTGATCTCTTGCTAACTGTGTATACTGGGATCTGAGTGTGGAGATCAGACGACCAATGAAGCAAGCGCTATAATTGTTTTGTATCAGTGAGTTGTGGTAGTTTTAAATTGGAATCTAAATGTTCGTTCTTCAATGCAGCAATGTATCATGTAGAATACATTTGGAAATTCGCTTTAGTAAAGCTAAGCTCCCTGTCAAGAGACTGGGATCACACAATAATACAGCAGAAGTTTGGGACCCCCTTCTGAATTGAAGGCAAAAGAGATAACTTAACTATGAAGGGTTCATCATGAAGGATGCACCGTCCAGTCAAAAAGTCATCAGCAAATTTGCTCACCAAATAATCATGTAGGTGAGTCCATTTTCAAGGTTTCAAACGTGGTATCACTACTAGAAAGATTATAAATCTATTCAATTCTTTTGCGTTGTTTTTTACATATGTATTCCACTGTCTTTTTAGCCATTATGCATTCTTTATAATCTGAGTGATCCCAATTTTTGATCACGGTAATCCCCATCCTTTTTCCAACCCACCTGTCACTACTGTATAAAACGCCACCAAACCATTGTAAAAGAAGTGCTTGGAGGCAAGACGTGGGGCGAGAGGGCCAGAATACAGAGAGCAACAAGGACGGACAACTTCAAGACAAGGACTCGTCTGAGTATCTGAGTATGGCAATACATAAAACTGCAACAAACCACCGTGGGCACTGGAGGGTCATTACACCTCAAACTCTGAACAAGAAATGATACCTTCAGATAGGTAATTGTAACGTACATATTATCAGAAGTTCTACCGTGGCCAGTACTGTTGAAATGTAAGCCTGTTGACGTGCAAGAATTTTTCAGCACTGAATATCTTTGGTTCTTAAATCTAGTTCTTAGGTGTCAAGTAGACGCTACATGAGATGAGATAAATTACGTTTTTAATTTCACAAGAATCGCCTAAAGAAAGATATTTTTGTAGTATAATGGGGGTTTTCTGCATAGATCATCATCATTCTCATCATCATAATCTAAATAGCGGGCACTCTAACGAACAAACGAAAAACAAAACATACAATCAAACAAACTAACAAAACAACACATTACCGAGCACCGGAGATGGATAAGACTCAAATAAGAGGATCGGAACAAGCCCCCTTCCCACTACACCTCATCAACCGTGTGCTGTGGTCCCGTGTGAGCCGGTGCGGGAAAGGGTGATTATCGGGGAAATCATGATGGGTGGTCACGGACGGCTGAGCAAACAAGGGGAACACAACACGGATGTTCCAGATCAATACAATCCCTCAGGTAAACGAACACCCGGCCAAAAGTACACACTTGCGATCATAAAATGTCATAGGCGTTCACTTGTACGTTCGCACAAACGCAAACATACGTACATGCACATTCATACACACGCATAGGCAAGTAGTTAACAGTCACACAGATAAGAGAACTCACATTTAGACACACTTGTACACTTTTGAACTCACCCACAAACGCACTCACACACACACACACACACACACACACACACACACACATACACACACACACACACACAAACAAACAAACACATACATGAACCAACAAGAACACACACACATTGCAACACTCACATACACACACTCACACAAGAGCACTTTCAACAGGGCTTACGTGAGCGAGCGCTTGCTTCGAGGCTTATCCATTAATGATGTGCCGGGGGCTGGAATGGACGGAATCGAGACGAATACATCGTAATTTCTTTTTCACAGTGCCAACGTATGATTTATTTGGGTGGGGATATTCATTGGGGGTTATAGATATTAATATGCTCTTAGAGGGAGCGGAGCATAACCGATCTTTGTTGTCTGACAACGGGAGTACAGGACCATGGGGTGGGTGGGATGGAGGGAGGGGGGGGGAGAGAGAGAGAGAGAGAGAGAGAGAGAGAGAGAGAGGGGGGGGGGGGATGTAGACGATCGAAGTCGGTTCGTATTATAATATAACACAATAATGTGGGGATATCATGAAACCTGTTTAGAAAAAAACACCGAGGGCGCATCGCAATGACAGCAACAGAACAATGACGAAAAGGGAGGGAGGGGAGGGGGGTTAAGAGGCAGGCAATAGTTGTGTTGCGTGTGTGTGATGTGATTCTATACCCAGGGATCACACGCGCACACTCTGCAAATCAAATTCATTGATTTGGGTCGGAGTTCGCCACACTTTCCTTCATGTACGGGACGAAAGCTATCATTTCAGCAAAATGGGAGGGCATTCAGCTATATTCGACTGTGGCCTTCAAAATCAAACACGTTTGTTTTTCAAAGTCCTGAGTTGAATGGGTAGTATTGTGTCAGAACTATAGCCTTTGCCTCGTCCATGAAGGAAAAATCTGCTTGGCCCCAATCAAATCGATGAATCCGATTTGCAGTGTTGCATTGGGTGTAGGCTGGTGTAGCTGAGCAGAATGCACACACATTGGGAATAGTTCCTTTGTGTGTATGTTTGTTTAAGAATGACTTTGTTCTTGAACGGGTGTGTTGGTCTTACTATTTATTGTTATTATCTGTTAATGCGTGTGAAGCAACCTGCAGGAATTGGGAATGTGTCGGCGTGTGGATATTTATTAGAGTTTTTGCTTCCGTCTCACTGCAGGGTATTCTATGTTATAGATTTCAAAGATTGCTCTAGAACTAAAGTTGCCTTGAACAGAAGAGTAACATTTGGGGAAAAAAGACACTGAGAAAATACTTGGCTCATACTTTGGCCTCTTGCACACAAAGGTTTAGAGTGAGAGCTGTACGGGTACTTACAAAATAGCGTATACATATACAAGCACGTATACGCATACGCACACAGACACAGACATACACCTACACACACATACACACACACACAAACACACACACACGCGCGCGCGCGCGAACAGAATAAAAATTGAGCCGATGGTGATAAAACACAAGGTCCCCCTATGCTTGGCTGAAACGATCACTTTCCTTCTCCCAGAATGAAGAAGTCAACGAGTCGACGATGAATAAATGATTGGAAGCACTCACCCAGTGCAATATCGTCAAAAGGTTTGATGCCACTTTACTTCACGCTCAGCTGACCTACCCAGCACTTCTTGAGCTTTTGGAAAGGGGAGTGGCGTCGTCAGGTCAATCAACTAATTTTTAAAAATGTTTAAAATGTGTGTGTGTGTGTGTGTGTGTGTGTGTGTGTGTGTAAGGGGGGGGGGGCAAAACTTTAAAATCTAACATATTATGTAAAAGATAATTTCATAGCAAATGACAAAACGATATAAGTACAACCAAACATAGCCCAAAATATTCAGATTCATTCTGAAACAAATGCGTACCATAGTTTGTTTATATGACTGTCCACGTTTGAAACAATAAAAACAAATCACTATGTTTAATGTTCTCGTGTCTTGTATGCGAGTCTAAAAGTCGGATGACCAACAGAATCTGAAAGCTCATAGATGGAGGTCACTGCATAGGTTCCTACACGTTTTCTTGATGTTAGCCTAATGTGGGTTAAAAATAATAGAGAATAGGCCTATATAGATTACGCCCAAAACATCAAAACGTTGAGCAGTGGGCTCACGTGGCCTTGACCCCAACGCACTTCAATTGCAAGTTATAGTATATTATTGATTTCATAGCGAGGTACATAGGTATTTTTTTCAGCAAAATGAAAACAAGTGAAATAGTTTTAAAATGATGACAACTCTTTAATATGTCAAAAGACTGACTAGTACTGATTCCACCGTACATACACTCTACACTACACACACACACAAACACACACACACACATACATACAAACACTCATAAAAAACACATACCCGCACATACATACACTCAGATGCACACAGATACACACACATACAAACACAACACAGACATTATACACTCGTAAACAGACATACACACATACACTCACACACATACACATACACACTTACACGAACACACACATACATACACATACACACATATATACTAACATACACACATATACACATACACACACAAACGCACACATACACACATACACACACATACTCACACAAACACACATACTCACATATTATGCACGCGCACTCGCACGCATGCACACACATGTACACACAGACACACACACACACACACACACACACACACACACACACACACACACACACACACACACACACATTTAGTTGGGGGGGGAGGACTATGTACATAATGTTTGTTCGTCAGTGCTTCTTTCCGCGGTTAGCAGGGTTTAAGGAGAGCAATGTCGTCAGTGGAGGGACAAGAGCAGCAGCTGCAGGTCTTCAGAGATGTTCACTCGGTACATCTTCTTGTCCAGGTTGTGGAAATCCAGCGCCTCTAACGGGGGTCGATTGACTGTGCTGTCACATTGTGTGTGTGTGGGGGGGGGGTAGGACAGGGCGAGCAGACATGGAGGTAACAGGAAGGCTATAAGCTTTTGCTTGGAGCAAGATGATTAAAAATAAATAGAGTCAAAATTGTCCAAGACAGCTGTTTGGCGAGGAGAAAAGTGGTTATCTTAGACAGGTGACTACCTTGGACAAAGGCCGCTAGAACAGGTTCGGGTATATAACATTGTAAATACCAGTCATCAAAAACATTCTGCATAGAGATTACATGTAGGTCCTTAGCCTTGTTCTTTAACTATGTCAATTATTGCATTGACGGGGAGTTTTAGGAGCAGTAGAGGGGCTTCTAATTCAATCATTCTAAAGGTCCAAGGTTCAAATCCAGTCAGCCACGGAATATTTACTTCTCTAAAGAGTTCTACTTTCCCCGCCTTTCCTGCTGTCTCACAATGTTCTATCTTCCGCTTTCGTCTCCACTTTCTGCCCCACCCCCTCACTTCCTTTGCCCCCTCCCCTGGGCTTCTGGCTCTTTTTGCAACCTTTCTTCTGCTACTCCTTTGCTCCTTCAAAATGATGTCTTTCAGCCACAGCCCTGATCTTACGGGTAGGTAAGATCTAATGCGGGGTGTTCGTTGCGCGTTTGTTTTTTAGGCGACGAGTTGGACACATTTGGCTTGTGCTACGATAGCCGCTTTGCGCCCTCAATCTGGCTAGCAGGCCACCGCGACCCGACTTGATCCCACTTTGCATTCTTGGATGAAGGGGAAAATCTCGGAGGTCCTGTGTGCAAGTTGCGCACTTTAAAGATTCCTTGTTATTCCAAAATAGATGAGTACGCTACTGCTGCCACCCGGGCAACATTACAAGTGTCCTACCAGCCGAAAATTTGAATGTGTCCCGCGCTTATATTACCTTATGCATTTACAAGCGCCGTAAAACACTTACCGAAAAAAAAGAAAAAAAGGGAGCAGTAGAAAATGAAAACTGATATAATTGTCAACCATACTTTATACAATGTGTGTGTGTGTGTGTGTGTGTGTGTGTGTGTGTGTGTGTGTGTGTGTGTGAATGTGAAGGGATTGCATGTCTATCATTATGCCCCGTGCTGTCTAGCTGTTTGACGGCGTGCATATTGCAACGATGCGACTGTAAACATAGTTTTTTTCCCACTCACCTCTCAAAATACATTTTCCAGTACTTTCGGTCACAGAAAGCGCAAATGCCCACAAACATATCAAAGTTGATGTTCTCCACATCGAGCAGATGCAAACGTTTAACAAGCACATGGTAGTTTGGTTCTCCCAAGCTGTTGGCAAACAGGACGTTCAGAGCTGGGTACAGGTTCTGCGGAGTGATAGGTGAGCTGGAAAGTAGTGTGTTAATGGAAAAAAAGAAAAGAAAAAAATTAAATTGTATATATATATATATATATATATATATATATATATATATAAATATATATATATATATATATATATATATATATATATATATACATAAATATAATATAATATAATAAAATATAATATACTATTGAACTGAACGCCATTAAAGACTCAACACTGCGTTCGAAGAGTCTGTACACGTTAGTATCAAATAGATTAAAAGAAGTGCATGTTGAAGTTAATTCCTTTTCCTAAAATTGGGTACCATTTTCATCACTTACTTTAAATGATTTCGATACCGTGTCTTCCTTCTTTCGGAGTACCCCATCTAGACAAGTTTTCAGATAAACACAAATCGAAACTTGATAAAGGTTTCTCACTCCTAGTAAACCGCACTGCAAGCATTAACATGTATACAGACAAAAGACGTCTTCACATGGATTATATAACATTCTGAATATTGTGTTGACAAATTCTGTCCCACTTTCGCGGCAGCGCGAGCTTCTATCGCAGCAGATTCGCAAAAACGTCCTCTTGCCCGCACTTTGCGGTTCAGTTCATCAATATCTGCGCTGTTGTAGACGTGTCGGGTGTGTACACTGCTCGTTCATGACATTCATGTCTTATGATCTTCCAGAAACGTTGCAGTTGGTTACATTTGCTCGGTGAGGTTAGGAGTGTTGTGTTCTGATTCCCCCTCCCCCCTCCCCGTGCTGTTGATCACTGTGAATGCAGCGCTGTTGTCCCGGATTCATTAATAGCCTTTCTAAATTAGGCATTCTTAAGTCGTGGACTAACTCAATGATTATTAATTCTCCACCCCAAACTTCTCCAAAATGTTCTCAGTATGGTGATGTGAATGTTGGGATTTTACCGTCCGTCCTGAAACCGGAACGGGCCGATCACTCCTTTACGTTCTTAAGAGGGACATTTTGCTTTTAACAATCTTTATCGAAATCTTTAAAATTTGATAATATTAATTCAAGGTGAAATTGATGGATATTCTTGATATTTACAAACTTTCCTTGAAATTAGTGCTCTACTTTTGACCGAGTTATTGCCCTGAAGTGTATCCTCCTCTTTTAGAAGCTGTGTATGCATGTTTGTATATAAACACACACAGAGAGAGAGAGAGAGAAGAGAGAAGAGAGAGAAAGAGAAGAGAGAGAGAGCGCGCGCGCAGAGAGAGAGAGAGAGAGAGAGAGAGAGAGAGAGAGAGAGAGAGAGAGAGAGAGAGAGAGAGAGAGAGAGAGAGAGAGAGAGTATCCATAGCTTAATTATGGCTTTGGAGGGCGAGTTTTTTTTTTACAGCGCTCGCTACTGTATAAGGTCATATGGGCGCGCGGGGTACATAAAGCATTTTTTAGTTTGGTAGGAATTAAAATTTTGAATTTTGACCAGGAGCGCCGAAGCCTACTCTTATCGATTTTAGGACTCGCACGGGGTGTTCAACATGCGCAACTTGCACGCGGGACCTCCAAGATTTTTGCGTCATTTTAAGAGAAGGCTAGATCAAGATGTTAGATCTTACCCACGCTAAGATCAGGGGAGTGTAGCTTGTTCACTTTCGCCTGACCGCGTTAAAAATGTTTGCTTATTTGCTAATTTGCCTTTGCCCACAAAACATTGCGTGGCACTTCTGCTGGCCAGCGAATAAACAAAAATAATTTAAAATATTTCTTTATTAAAAAGCTTGATCCAGTGATAGACAAAAGTGTTTCTCTTTGGGCCCTATGTTATAGTCTGAGTAACATCAAATGGACAACTTGCCGACTTCGTTAAACAGAATCTTAGGGACGAATTGCTCTAATTTTTTTTGCATGCGCATATGCATTACAAAACAACCTTTAAAAAATATCGACTTTTGTCCATTTGCAACAAATCTAAAGAGGTGTTTTCAATATAGTCATTAGTATTTCATTACAGTGTGGGGAGGGCTCTTTATTTGAACAAGAACAGTAGTTGAGTGTTAGTTTTTTGTTTGCTTAACCTATTTATTCTTATGAACTGACTGCGTTTGCCGGAAGACGTGAGTTGTTGTCAGTCCAGCAGTTAGTTGATGACAGTGTGTTCATTTAGATTGACTAATTGTGATATAGATTTATACACTGTGTACAATTTCTTGTATATGTTCACAGCCTTTGAGATCGCACGAGTTTCAATTTGCGTTTGCTTTTTTCATTAATCACCATTGTTAGATAAACTTATTTACAACCGCCCCAAAAACGCCCCAAAACTACTGAACCTTTTCTCCTAAGAAGCTGATTGAGGCCGTTTCTTTTATTCTATAAAAAATCTCGAAAAAAGGACAAGACATGCCATAGCACTCCTCGGGTGGCTCAAAAATGTATGTGTAAGTGGGGGGAGGGGGGGTTGGCTCTGCCTATGGAAATGCACTGGGGGAGGGGGGGTGCCCTGTGACATGTCCATTACTGCTTCAAATCTAGCTCTCTGTTGACCTCTGGTTTTGCGTTTGACCAAACTGTATTCCCCTTCAACCCCCCCCCCCCCCCCCAAACTGGAAATTTCTGGCTGAGCTCCTGCCAGGACACACTGTATTTTTACGGTTTTAGAATGGTACCGTGCACGGTGTTTGTGTTGTTTTTTTTGTAAGTGTTTTACGGCGCGCCGGACACATTTAACATTTTCAGTTGGTTGGAAATTTCGAATTTTGCCCTGGTGGCGGCCGAAGTCTACTCTTATCGATTGTGGACCGTAACGTGCGCAACTTGCACACGGGACCTCCGAGTTTTTACGCCCTTATCTGAGAAGGCTAGGTGTTGATCTTTCCTACCAGAAGATCAGGGGTGTGGCTGAAAGATAGGGGAGGCTCTCGTGGCCTAGAGGCTATGGTGTTCGCCTCTCATTCAAAGGTCCGGGGTTCGAATCCTGGTAGCGACGGAAAAAATTTCTTCTCTACAATTGTCTTCTTTCACCACCTCTCCTGCTCTCTAGCAATGTTCTGTTGTCAGATTTCGTCTCCACTTTCTGCCCCCACCTCCTCACCTCTTTTGCCCCCTCCTCTGGGCTCCTGATTTTTTCTGTAGCCTTTCTACTGCTACTCCTTGGCTCTTTCTTACTGCTGTCTTTCAGCCAGACCCCTGATCTTCTGATAGGAAAGATTGACACCTAGCCTTCTCGGAGAAGGGCGAAAAAAATCTCGGAGGTCTCGTGTGCAAGTTGCGCACGTTAAAATCCCTTTGTAGTCTAAATTCGATAAGAGTAAGCTCGGCCGCCACCAGGGCAAAATTCCAAATTTCCCTCCAACTGAAAAAGTCCCACGCGCTCATGCAGTTGCGGGCGCCGTAAAACACTTACCTAAAAAAAAGAAAGAAAAAAAAGAAAGGAAGACAGCAGTAAGAAGGAGCTAATGAGTAGCAGTAAAAAGGCTGCAGAAAGAGTCAGGAGCCCAGAGGTGGGGGAAAGGAAGTGAGGGGGCGGGGCAGAAAGTGGAGACAAAAGCAGACGACAGAACAGTGTTAGAGAGCAGAAAAGGATGTGAAAAGATACAATTTTAGAAAAGAAAATGCTCCGTCGCTATCCTGGACCCATTGAATGAGAGGCGAACACCTTAACCTCTCTTGCAACGAGAACCCCCGTGTTGAGTTTAATGAGCAATTAATTACTAATGATTTTATAGACAGAACCTCTTTATTTTGTCGTATATGCACGAAAAGCAAGTTTTTGTTTTTTTAGGTCGTTTAGAATTCATATTATTTGCATACAAAAAATCAGAGCAATTTGCCTCTTAGATTCGGTGTAAGGAGGTCGACAAATTATCCATTTGGTGTTGTCCAGACTATAAAAACCGCTCTTTGGAGGCGTACAGAGAATCACCAGATCTAAAATCTAGATCTAAAATAATGATAGTATCTTCGCCTACGAATTGCTCCTTTTGAGACAGCTACACCTAACTACCCCCACATTTCAATGTAATCTTGTAGATTTCATCCCTCAACTATATAGACGTCCTCACATGCTCCACGTGTTTCTCGAAAATTACTCACTCCGTCAGGGTATTCGCCATTCTTAGATTACATTTAAGTTTAAGTGTGGTGTTGAGGAAATTTTGTCAACTTTTTATGTTATAGGAGTTTACTGTAAATCCCCTATTATTTTCTTGACCACTTTAATCTTACGTCAAAGAAAACGTGCCGTGAGTTTTATTAACGGCTTTTTAGATTCTGTTTGATATCTGCAGAACAGCTATGCACAGTCGGGGGAATAGGTAATTTAATGGATGAGCTAGATTTTTTTTACGCAGTCAAACTAAAGTGAATAAACTTATAGTGATCCTGTGTATGCATCCAAAGTGGGATTTTAATAGATCTAAGAGGCCCGAAGAGAAAATATTTTTATTACTGGATCAAGAATGAGATAAAACTATTTTGTTTAGTCCTCAGGCAAAGTTTCGTGCTCGTAGGCAAATCAATGTATAATTTTAACGCCGACAGACGGAAGTGAACAAGCTGTAATTGAAGGTTTGTAAATTCTGCACGTGAGCTGACGTAAGACGTTTCCGTAAGTTGCACGAGTTTCAGCAAAGATTAGATCTACTAGCTTGTCAAGGTAAATTACTCTATGGTTTATAAATTCATTCAACTGCCTTATAATGGGACTGTAATATGAACAAGTGGTTAGAATTTGAGTCTATGATTTATATGTTGAAAACCATAAAATCAGCAATTTATTTTTATACCATACTTGGAGCTGTTTTAGCATTGCACTTCCGGTAAAATATATCCTTATATTTCACACGTGAAATATAAGCTGATATCTCACACGTGAAATATAAAAATTTGCATAAATTACTCCGTGCACTAGATCTATATTCGCCTTCTACTTTTATCCCTCTGTATAGGCTAAGCAAAGTAGCCTAGATCTAGATCTAGATATCTAGATCTAAATCTAGTAAAAACTTAAAAACTTCACTGCAAAGCGCGCTCACCATGGGCAACCAAACACTAGTCTCCCAGTCTCTTATATTGGTTAGGCTCAAATCTTTCTAGAATCTAGATCTACGGTGCCCTTAATTTTGTTTCAAATAGAGTCAAATGATGGGCACCGTAATGAACCGGGATTAGATCTAGAATCTAGATCTAGATCTAGATCTCTAGACCTACGCCAGAGTATGGTGCTGTTACGTTTAGTTCATTTCTCGAATAAAATAATCATTTGTTCTAATGGGTTATCATAATAATGCGACTTGTCAGGTGCAGCTAAACTGCCCTCTTTCAAATCAGTTAGATCTAGATCTAGTACAACTGATGTTTGGGAGTTTCTTTTTTGCTCTCAGACATTGTAGCAGCACACCAGATAAACACAATGGGTGGACGCACAGTGGACACTAGATCTAGGTCTAGATCTAAATACATTTTAATTATCAAAATGAAAGATCCAAAACACGACTAAATAAATAAATAGTAAACAGTTTACTACATGCTACATAGCGACACACACAGATCTAGATCTAGAATCTACTCTAGATCTAGGTCTATATCTGACTATATCAGCCTGAATGAATAAATGAAATGTTCATGAAAGACAAATTGAAAATGTTACAATAGTTTGAAATTTAATAGTCACTTTATCAAACAATAAAAATCCCACTGTCTAGGTCACTTGCATTGCTTTTTGAATTTTGTTTACATTAACTCTATCACTACATATACTAAATGATCAACTATATAAAACAAAGAAAATTAAACTTAAAAACAATATGTAATTGATAAATATGATATTAGTCAATATACGAGTATAACACTCTTGGAAAATTACTTTTTGGGAAAAAATAAAAGTTACTTCCCTTGTTATTCTGATATTCTCCCCCCCCCCCCTTATAAAATCCAGAATATCGGAAATCGATAGACAAAAACCAGATATCTAACTACATATTTAATATTTAGAATCAGCACGTCAGAATCCAAGTAACTTGACAAAATGTGTTGTTAAAAAGGCTTTTAAAAAAAATCTTTGACCAATTTAAAGCAATGCGTTAGTTCTAATATCTAGATCTAGAGAATAGTCTAGGATAACTCTTTGCCTTTGGTTTGTTTTGGTTACGAAGTTTGAAATCAAAATCAAAGTCATCTCTATTCCAACAAAAACATGCTATTTTAATGCAGTTTCTTTCAACTTTTGAACTTTTGCTTATATTTACGTTATTATAGTTTTGTTTGGGGTTTGTTTCGCGGAGGGATGCATACGGATAGCACAACTTGTAAATTAGCGTGGCTAAAAGCAGAGACACTAAAATATATTTAAATACTCTCTGCTAAAAGTAAAGGAAAACAATCCAGATTTTTCCCAATTCTCAATCTGACTTCGACGGGCATGAAAATGTTGTTTTCATCTGAGACTCTAGAATGCATTCTTTTGTCCATTTGACGGGTCATTTGAACTTTGTTCATACGGACATATTTCGCCAGCTGATATCAGTATGGTATACAAAATTTATTACACTCGTTGTGGTGTTAGACCATGATTTATCCTACTTGTGAAATTGCCAGTTGTAATCACTCGTTGAAACTCGTGATTACAACTTGGCAATTTCACTCGTAGGATAAATCATGATCTAACACCACAACTCATGTATTAAATTATTTATATGCCACGTCTGTCGGAAAATAATAATGATAGAAGGTGAGTATATGAAATGCTCTCGGCTAGAAGTAAACAGTTTACATCAATTGAACGATATAATGTTTTCACCTCGTTATTGGAGTAAGATGTTTGTTTGCAATTGCTGACGACCTTTCCGCTCCTACATTTGATGGCGTCGTAATGTAGTGAATGAGACCAAGTGAAGAAGTCAATTCGTACCTTTTTTTCCATTAAGTCAGTTTCTTTATTCCTAAAGTTTCTGAAGATCCTATAGTACGATCTTCGTTGCTGGTAATGAAGTGAAGTATACCCTGTCAGAAACTCCATGGGCGTTACTCCTGGAAGAAAGATACGATTGCCTTTATCCGTTTTTTCCTGAGCTTTTGTTCGTGTGAATGTGTGTGGTGTATGTGAGTGCGAGAGTCAATGTATGTGAGAATGTGTTTATGCGTATATGAGGGTGATTGTTTCGAAAAAAAACCCAAACAAACGGGGAGGGGGCTGTGAAGAGTACTAAATTACGTAAAATGTTAACGTTATGAAAGTGAATGTGGTGAGAACCTGGATGTGGTAATCAAGACAACGTAAACATGGTCTATCTATCTATCTATCTATCTATCTATCTATCTATCTATCTATCTATCTATCTAAAGTTGTTGCATGTGTATGGAATTCTGGGTAACAGAAAGTGCCAAGTAGCGTTCAATGTGGGATGTTTCGACAAGTTTGGTTATTACAACATTGGCAGCCAGAAGGGAGTATCGGAAGAGCAGCCATTAGTACAGGTGACCGCTTTGGCGAGGAGACCGCAAGTACAAGTTTGACTGTATTTCGAATCAGAGGTACAATGTATTGCTACGAGATAAGTAACGATAACTATTACTATTACCATTTCAAAATACACAGTTATGAAAACGGCGTCTGTGGTGTAGCGGTTAGCCAACCCAAGCAGGATATCTGAATTAATGTAGATATCCGAGTGGTGAGAGATTTTTTCAAGTAACTCGGGCGTTCTGCTTCGGAGCCTTACCCCTCACAGCCTGGGTTGGCTCTGGCAAGCGTTGTCAGAGCCCAACTCCTAAATGATCTAAATTAAGGTTATGAGGTAGAAAGAGCATCTATATTAATCCTTTATTGTTATGAGTATGAAAACTGCCTGCGGCTCTACCCCTCAGCTCAGTTCTTATGCAATAGACCAACGAAAATTTCGACTCCTGGATACGAATACCCTCCTCCCCCCCCCCTATCAAACCCCTAGTCACCTTACAAATTTTTGAGCAATAGAAGAAAGAATGATTTTACAATCTACCGGACGTTGTACTGCAATCCATTGCACACACTGGAAGCTACAGGGGATTGTGACTGCTTGGCTCGCTAAACTGTTTTTATGCAAGAAAATGTTAAAAGTGAGACTAATTGTGATTAGTTCGACCTGAGGGACAAAACAACTGAAATTACAATTTACTATTCATCATGAATGATCCGTTGATTTTTCGAACCAGCTCCCCGCCCACGCACCCTCTCACATCATTTACCCTCAAGTCTCTTCAGATCACTGGGCAGGTTGAATCGTATGTTCTCAGCGGCCCTCTTTTGTTTGAGCACAGCCCATGATGGGGCCTGGTCCAGATCCAGAACAACCTGTGCAGTAGTGAAGATTCGTTGAAAGTGAATATTTTACGACTCTGGCGACACAATACCGGCGTCTGTGGTGAAACGGTTAAGCCTGTAATTACACGTTGAGTCCTGACGAGCTCATTCAGTACTCTGACAGTTGTCCGTCCTTTTAGCGATAAGAAAATGCACATTTGCAATCTAAGCAAAATCACTTTTTTTGTGATCTTCGAAATCCAGCTACAAAAAGAGTCATCCTAGAGTGATTTTGTTCATTTTTATATGCCGGTTCCAAATTTATTATTATTTTTACGTTAAGAAGTAGTTTTTAACAAGTTTACAAACGAAAATTTTATCATTAGGGAGCCTGATTTTTGTTGCGGCCGATCGGTCGGAGGTCTGTCACGTCTGCTGCTTGCTGATGATAAAATTCTCGTTTGTAAACTTATTGATTGATTGATTGGGTAGATATTTTACGGCACTATCGACACAATTTTGGTCATTTAAGCGCCAACAGGTTTCACCGTTACAAAACTAGACGTGTTTTTAGTAAGAGTCTTTCGGAGCTCGCAACCGCACACGATCACACTATTTTCATTATGCTAAAAACACGAACAAACATTTATAATTATTTTTTGTAAATATGGAAAAGGCTTATTTACATTCGTATATACAATAGTAATTTCAGTGTATGTATATATATATACACCGATAACGATAACTATATATTTTCATATTCTATTAAATAGTCCAATTTTTTTGGTATAACTTAAAATTTTTCTAGGGTCTACGATTTCAAAAAGGGTCTTAATATCTTTACATTTAAAATATTTCTTACGGACATAATTAAATTCGACACATTCCGTTAGGATGTGGCGAACTGTGAAATTTGTGTTGCACGCCACGCAAAAAGGAGCTTCCTCTCCTTCGAGCAAATATTTGTATTTGACGTGCGTGTGTCCTATTTTTAGTCTGGTAAAAATTACTTTTTACTCTTCGTAGGAGAGATAGTGGTTTCCTGGGCGTAAGTTTCGGTTGAATGTAATGGAGTTTGTTGCGTATTTGTTGATTCCAAATTTGGGACCAGGAGGATGTGATATGTTCTTTCACTTTCGGTTTCATGTCAGAGAAAGGGATTTTACTATTTTGGTTTTCAGGTAGTTTTAGAGATTCTTTGGCAAATTGGTCAACGGCCTCGTTGCCATCAATGCCTACATGGCGTGGAAGCCAAGCTATTGTAATAGCTTTTCCAGACTGATGTAGAAAATGCAGTTTAATTATAAGTTTTAAAATTCTGTTGTCGGAGGCGTCAGAACGTTCTAAAGATTTCAGACAAGAGAGAGAGTCTGAAAGAATTAAGAAAGTAGACTTGGTTGATTGATCTATTATATTTAGGGCCATTTCAAAAGCTGTAGCCTCAGCAGTGTAGACTGAGGCTTCTGGGTGGAGTTTCCTTAAGCTTAAGCTGTGTGGCGATGCAAGGGCAGCAGCTCTTACTGTTGTGTTTTTCAAGACTAGTATCTATGTTTGGTTTGGTTAAATGCCATGGAGGTACGCTGGGCATGGCAAAGGGCTCGATTATGTCTTCAGAAAAATCAATGTTTTTGAGATCGTTCTGGATTCTTATTCCGAAAGGGCTTACTTTATTTTCTAAGGAGAATAGAGTTTTTAGATCTTTGGGAAGGCCAAAGACACATTTGTGGGCTGGGTTTTGGGGCACTGAGCTAAGTTTCAAAGCGTACTGCAAAGATAGTTTTTTCCTTCTAAGTTCTAAAGATGGTTCATGAGCTCCTGCCTGTAGACTTTCTACAAGTGAAGTACGAAAGCGACTAGGGCAAGGTGAAGGCCTTGGTTCTGAACAGGGTCTAAAATTTTAAGGTAAGATTTTCTAGCTGATCTGTAAACAGGACTGGCATAGTCCAGCCTGGAACGGATAAGGGAACGGTAAAGTCAAAAAGTACACCTCCAGTCTGTGGGAGAGCCACTGGGAAAACCAGAAAAATAATAAATTATATGAAATTAAACCCAGACTAGAACAGCGAAATCCTTCGGATCTCTCCAGAAGAGACGAAGTCATTTTTACTCGATTGCGCATCGGACACACGGCCCTTTAGGTCTTTCAAGTGCGGCAGGAAAGAAAGTTTATTGTCGAAGGTTACGCCCAGGAAACGAGCTTGTTTTTTTACAGGAATTTTCTCTCCTAACAAATATAAACCTGGTTGTCGCACACACTTGTGCAACAGACAAAAATGTTTTTTTGTGGAAAATTTAAACCCGTGCCTGTTTGCCCAAGTTTCCAGTGTATGGAGTTGAAGCTGAAGCTGACGTTCAATGTGATCTATTTTGGATTTGGATTTATAGCAGATCAGGAAGTCGTCAACGTAAAGTGAGCAGTCAATATTGTTTTGAAGGGTTTTTGTGATGGAATTGATTTTGATTTCGAAAAGAATGGGCGATAAGATGCTTCCCTGGGGGACGCCTTCTTCTTGGGTGTGGGTGTGTAAATTTGATAAGGTTGAACCTACTTTTACTTGAAATGATCGATCTTTCAAAAATGTTCGTATAAATTCGGGAAGATTTCCGCGTAAGCCCAAGTCACGCTGGTTTTTTAAAATACCATGTTTCCATGTGGTGTCGAAGGCTTTTTCTAAGTCGAAAAAAAATAGCTACAAGGTGCACGTTCCGAATGAAAGCTTCCCGAATGAAAGTTTCAGGTCGGACGAGATGGTCAATAGTAGAGTGATTTTTGCGAAAACCGCATTGGAAATTGGATAAGGAGTTTGAGGTTTCGAGAAACCACATTAGACGTTTGTTAATAAGTTTTTCCATACGTTTACAGAAACAGTTTGTAAGGGTTATGGGACGGTAGTTTGATGGGTTAAAGTGATCTTTTCCTGGTTTTGGGATCGGTATAATAGTGGCAAGACGCCAACTGTTCGGAAATTGTTGAGAATGCCAGAGTTCATTGTAAATATCAAGGAGTAATAGGAGTGTTTCGTCTGGAAGACGTCTGATGATTTCGTTGCGTATTTGATCAGGGCCTGGAGATGTGTTTGATAGTTTTGCAATATTACATTTTAATTCATTAAGAGAAAAGCTGCAATTATAGTTTTCTTCATTTGAAGAGGTAAAATCAACAGTTGTCTTTTCAGAAGACATTTTTACTTTTTTGAATTCAGAGTTGTAATTGTGGGAATTTCCGGAGAGAGTTGATACTATATAGTCAGCTACTATTTTTTTCGGTCTCTACGAAGGAGTTATTTGGTTTTAGGATGTGTTTGATTGTGTCTTTTTTAGTACCTTTTAATTCCTTTATCATCTTCCAGACTTTGTGCATTGGTGTGTTGTTGTTTATTTTTGAGACATAATTTCGAAAAGATGTTTTTTTGGCCGTTCTGATTATTCTGTGTGCTTGGGCTCGCGCAATTTTGAAATTAGTGAGGTCTTCGTTTGTTTTAGAGTTGACGAACTTCCTGAGAGCTGATTTTTTGGCCGCAACAGCTTTTTGGCAGTCTTCAGTGAACCAACATTTATTTTTTCGGGGTTTGGTGGATACTTTTGGTATGTGTTTTTGAACGATCTCGAGAAGGGTTTCATGAAATCGTTCAAAAGTTTGTGTTTGTGTTTGAGATGGATTGAGTTTCTCCAGACATTCCATGTGAAACCCATCCCAGTCCGCTCTTTTAAGATTGAATCGGTCGGGGATAGGAGTTCGGTGTAGAATGTCTGGAATTAGGTTGATGGGGAAGTGGTCCGATCTGTGTGGGTCGTCCAGGACCGACCACTGGAAGTCTGGAATTAGTTCTGGATCACATAGGGTTAAATCTATGGATGAAAAATTTAGGTTATTTGAATTTTGAAATGTTGGGGAATGGTCGTTAAAAATACTAGTATTGATTTTTGTTAAGAAATATTCTATGATTTTACCTTTAGTATCAGTTGGTTCATTTCCCCAAAGAGGGCTATGGGCATTAAAATCTCCCAACATGATAAAGGGTTGTGGGAGCTGTTCTCTGAGGTTTATTAGTTCTCTTAAAGATAGAGGATAATTTGGAGGGATGTATATTGAACAGATGGTTATAGGGCGGTGTAGGGTGATCCTGACCAAACTGCCTGAAAAGTTGTGTTTAATTGTATTCGTCTGTGTAGTGTTTGGTTATTTATTAAAATGGAGTTGCCCCCAGAGGCAATTTGGTTGTCGGTGTATATTTGGTTGTAAGTTTGATAGTTTTTTAATGTGAATGTGGGTGTTGGCAATTTAGTTTCTTGTAGACAAATTACATTTGGGGTGTGTGAGGTCAAAAGATATGAGAGTTCTGCCTGGTTTGCACGCAAACCGCGAATGTTCCACTGAAGAACTGCCATTTTTATTTATTTTGAGGGCACGGGTTCGGTATGGGTTTTTTTAGTCGTTGGTGACCTTTGCCTTTGTTTTGTTTGGCTGCGGTCACGGTGGACCGCAGCTTTTTTGGAAGGAGAGTGTGGAGAGGGTCCCCTTCTCTGGTCGTACGTGTCGCACCCCACGGGGTGCCTCGCGTTGCGGGGATTTGGGGTCGAATTTTTTTCTTGCCGGACCTTCGGTCGACAGATCGGAAAGAAAGATAGATGGACAAAAGACATAGCAAGAGCGGACAAAAGATGTCACCCCTACGTCAGGGAGCTAGTGACGTACGAGTGGCATCCCACCAGCGGGTTAAAAAAATTTTTATTCCCCGGTCAGCTCGGGGAAGGACGAAA
Source organism: Aplysia californica (assembly GCF_000002075.1). Lineage (NCBI taxonomy): Eukaryota > Metazoa > Mollusca > Gastropoda > Aplysiida > Aplysiidae > Aplysia > Aplysia californica. Next base: position 306,076 of record NW_004797375.1, read on the forward strand.
GAAGAATGAAGAAAGACGATAGAAGATAGACGATACACCAAAGCAAGTGTCGCCCATGTGCACCTGAGCGTAGATGTCCATGGGCGACAAATCGCCAGTGAAGGGGTTGCACCTCCTGCTGGCGGGGCACTGGGTCTATTTATATCCCCCCCGACCCACTGGGGGTAGTAAACTTATTGAAAACTACGTTTGAACATAAAAGTAATATCAAATTCGGACTGACTCCTTTTTCTCATGGATTTAGAAGTTCGCAGAAGCAAAAATTGTAATGTGTTGATATTGCACCGAGTATCATTTTGTTATCACAATTAGAGGACGGACAACTGTCAGTTTTAACTGAATGTGTGAAAGACCCCTAAATCTTTTCACTGTTGCTGGCAGAGGACATGAGGACGAGAAGAACTTTTTTGTTAATCGATGACCGTACCATTTTTTGACTGTCTGTCTATCTGTCTGTCTGTTGTCTGTCTATCTGTCTGTATGTCTGTTTGTCTGTCTGTCTTCTGTCTGTCTGTGTGTCTGTCTGTCTGTCTGTCTGTCTGTCTGTCTGTCTGTCTGTCTGTCTGTCGGTCTGTCTGTCAGTCTGTCTGTCTGTCTGTCTGTGTCTCTCTATGTGTGTGTGTGTCTCTCTCTCTTTGCATTTGTGTAATTATGTGTGTATATGTATGTGTGTGTGTGTGTGTGTGTGTGTGTGTGTGTGTGTGTGTGTGTGTGTGTGCATGTAAGGGGGAGGGGGAGTAGCCAATTAACTGTAGAGGATGAGAGGGGTGAGAGAGATACAACTTCTTGACGGATATAAGAAGTTGATCGATATCACTATTTTCCAAACGTGTGAATAAACGTTTCTATTTGTGCATCTCATTACAGACACCATATTAGCGCTTTGGTATATTGAATATGATTCGTAGTCGCAAGCGGAAGACCTGATTCGAATACCGAAGAAGGAGAATATTTATTGAATATCTCGGTCTTCCTGCAAGGATCATCTATCTCTCCCAGTCTGGACTGATGAACCTGACTGGCAGTGTCGAAATACTCCTCTTAAATGACATTGTGTCGATGTGCACGTAAAAGCACCCACATTACCAAAACAAAAAAACCAAAAAAAACCCACTGCATGATTATTGTGATATATACATACACATCTGGGCATTTGAAATGTTTGTGTGTGTGAGTTACTAATGCATTTCAGACTATATCAAAGACAGGCCGATCTTTGGCAGAAACGTGGCATACAACTGGGCAAATCAAAACAGTATTCGAATGTATTAGTTGCAAAACAACGCAATAAATCAAAAAGTCATATTTTGTCCCTGCTTCAGGTTTTTTGCCTCTCCGGTGTTATCGTATGCACTGAACAGAGTTGAGATTAGTTCAGAATGCTGTCAGGTATGCTGGGGTAATGATATAGGTAGTAAAGCGCATAGAGCTTGCTTTTGAGCGGGAATTCGCGCTAAACAGGGGATAATTTTTACATATTATTATAATATGACCTTGCAATTTTGAGCTAAGGCATTAACACTATTTATGTCCATTTAACCTTCCTGACATCTGAGTAAACCCAGAATATCAAAACCTCTACTGGCGGAAGAAGAGTCCCACATCAACAGGCTTTTACTATAGCCTGTAACAAAAATATTGCCGATGTTTGACGCAGGATATCTTAAAGACTACCCAACCGATCACCTTCATATTTTGAGAAGAGCTTACTATCCATCTCGTTCACTGGGGAATGCAATCAATTTTCCGAAATTGTGGCTGGTTAATTAATTACGATGTATCATTACTACTTCAATACAAGTTTTACAGTAATTACGTGCTGAAAGTCGGACAAATTGCTAGTTTCCTGGATGTTCATAGGCGTCGCCAGTTCTGAACAATTTCATAACCATTATCTGAAGCGACATTGATCGTTATACAGACAGACAGACAAACCTATAGAGAGATAGTGACAGATCTACGAGACACATTTAAACATATTTTAACACTCACCAATTATTCAGAATCAGATGTATCGTCAAACAGGTTGATGACTACACTAGGCTGCTTAGGGAAATTTAATCCATCATTTCTCCAGTATCTTTCCTCTGTTGCTTTGACATGGCCCTCACACTTTTGCCAAAATTCTCTGATTATACTTGATAAGGCCTGCGTTGTGTGTCGCTTAACGTCATGGAGTTTAAATGTTGTATTTGCCAAAGAAACCTTTTTCTTCATCTCAGCCCAGATTAATTCAATAGTGTTAAGCTGAGGGAGGTAAGGAGGGAGCCTAAGAGGTATGTGACCATGTTCTTCCAGGTACTTGTCTACTCGAAAAACTTCTATCTTGCTCTGTTCGCTGGCGTTCACATTGTCTGGGAGATCCTTTTTGGTTTTCGCTGTACTATGGTCGATCCCATGCTTATCAAGCCAGGCTATTATAGGGCCTTTGTTCATAGATTTTGTAGGGACTTTATCATCAGGATTAGTTTACATTATGATATGATGCATTGTTCATAACCAGGCATGATTTTTTTATCTAATGCAGGCACCACAGTGTTACTAATCCAGTTTTCAAACTCGTTACTATCCATGTCTTTGTGATAGTCGCCATTTTCATCTTTCGACTTCGACTCAAAAACCAGTTCACAATTATTCACTAGTCCTCTCTCATGGCTTCCGATATGCACAACTATAGGACGTTTACCTTTTCCAGTCGGAATGGCTCTCTGTTGGGTGTCAGATTGCCATTCTTTGGTGCACGTTTGGTGGGCATTGATTTAGGACTCATCAAGAAAATAAATGTCAACGTTGTCTTCTCTAAGTGTTTTAATTTTCGTAGGTACTTTCCCCCTCAGTGCAACCATGTTCTTTGACTCACAAAATACGTCTTTGGATGTTTAAGTCTTCTTGAAACTGAAACCTAGACTCTTCACAATGCGCCATAAGGTCTGTTAGTAGATATCCAAATCGTGATTGCTTTTCAAATAAGACAAAAGTGTTCTAAGTGTGACGTACTGGTTATCACCTAACATCTTTCCAATAGCGCGTCCCACGAGATCTCTGTCAAAGGTATCAAATTTAACAGGTCGACCTCTCTTTGTCACCTCGACGTCTTCGGTTGTACTTTCAGAGCAATGTTCTTGTGAGTAAAGAATTTCAGTTTTAGCTTTGACTTCATCTTCATCACAATATGTTATTCAGCAAGTTAACAGTTCAAAGTATTAAAACCACACAGCCCAAATGGATAAAAAAGCGTACAAGCCTATGATAATTACTGACAGATCACAGTACCGTTCTCTTGTTCCTTGGGCGGACACATGTGTTCGTGTGTAACAAAGTGATTGTTTGCCTAGATTAGCTATAGAAAACAGCAGTTGTGAAAAACACTACTCACGATTTTCACGTCAGTTTTGACAATACAGAGTCGCCAAAGCAGTAATAAAGTTTAAATTTGTCAGAAAAGACAAAAACATACTATGCTTTCCTCAAACGTTAAAAATGATTTATATCAGATGAGGGGGGAGAATTTTTAAAAATGAGGGGTCCAAAGATGGTTTAGCCATGGCCATGGCAATCAAAGTTTTATGATGAATAATGCATTGTTTGCTTAAATAATACATTTATGTATAATATTTGTATAAGGGTGCTCTGGTTACTCTGTCATTCCTAGATACTATATATCATTACTAATTCAATACAAGTTTTACAGTATTCATGTGCTGAAAGTTGGACAAATTGTAAACCTCCTCAATGTTTTTAGATGAACCAACACATTCGGCAACAATTTTGTTACAAGCTAGTACGATCAGATCAGATCGGGTTAGAAATACATTGTACCATGCAAAAATACTTAACCCACGAGAATCCGATAGGGATATGGGATTATACATTTTGAGAAGTGCTTTTTTTTTTGTAAAACATTTACTATGTACTGTACGAAGCTGCACGACTTTCTTCACATTTGCATATTCATGATGGATCGGACAGCAGTCGTCTTCCTTTCTGGTGCAATTAGTTCAAACATCACCCAGCAGACCGTCCAGGAAGCAGTGACATAATTATGGGAAACCAGGGGTAATCCTGTGTGCAAGTAAGAAAGAGCTTGAAGCATTTTCTGCTACGTCACTCTAGGTATAATGAAATGCCAAGGACGTACTCACTCCTGAGAACTCGATCTTGGGAAACATTTCCTCTGACGTGGCGTAGTCAACTTCGTCGTCGTCGTCTCCTTCTTCCTGGTCACAGCTACACCTAGGTAGGCTCAGTATCTTCTTGCTTCTGCCCACCAGAGGGAGAGAGTGGGAGAGATAGAGGTTTGGTTAAGAGGGGAAGACGGGAGAGACAGATAGGGGGACACAAAGTGAGAAAACGAAAAGAGAGAGAGAGAGAGAGAGAGAGAGAGAGAGAGAGAGAAAGAGAGAATGTCTCTTTGAGTGTGCTTGTGTGTGTGTGTGTGTG
>NW_004797375.1:310615-323563 GCF_000002075.1 Aplysia californica
TGTGTGTGTGTGTGTGTGATAGAGAGAAAAAGAGAGAGAGAGAGAGAGAGAGAGAAAGAGAAAGACAGAGAGAAAGAAAGAGAAAGAGAAAGAAAGAGAGAGATAGATAGATAGAGAGAGAGAGAGAGAGATAAAGGGAGAGAGAGAAAGAGAAAGAAAGAGAGAGAGAGAGGTGGGGGGTGCAGAGAATGAGTGTTTTGACACAAGGCATTACAATAAGCATAGAAAAGATGGTGAACATTAAGCAAGACAGACCGTGGTATCCAAATGACTCTAAGTAAGATGGGGAAAAAATAGAGGGAAGGGATACAAATAAATCGACTAGCATGCTACGATACACGTCCAAAACAACCTTACACTGTCAGATAGAGCTGTGGACTTCTTAGATAAGTAATGTTTTTTGGACAATGCTATTGTAATATTTAAAAAAAATATATAGGAAGTGGGGAGTGGTCATTTGTTCTGGCGATTGTCCCAGATGGACGGTCGTTAAAACAGTTGACTGTATACCAACCGTGTACGTGACGACTCTGTCTCCTTTTCATCTCTGGGTGTTTGCTCTCCTTTACCGGCAAACTGTAGCAATTGTTCTTCCTCTTTGTCTCTGTCCCTAGCACAAAATGCACCTAGCCCCCTGTGATGTGCAGCCAGTCCTTCCAAAGGGTATAAATCGTTGTCCCGGCTATGGATCAGTTCTGAGGAAGCCACACAGTCACACAGAGCTACGGAATCACTGGGCACACTAAAAATTGGTCAGCTCATTGCTCGGTTGTGGTGAGTATGTTAATGAGGTAATTGTCGCCTGTTCGTCTATCTTCACTGCCAAGTGACGCAATACTTCGCTGCTGTGTGACAAGTCGAATTTTTCCTTAGGAGTGAGTGGGCTTACACTACTTACAGAGTCAAATACTCACTGTTATTATTTTTTTAGTAATATGGACGTGTACTTCAATCCCCATCTTATTAAGAGCTTAGATTATTTAGGAGGCGGGCTTCTACCCCGCCGGTCAGGGCCAGCCTGTAATAAACAATATGCCTATCCTCCCAAGTGCTTCTAGCAGGCAGGAATCATCAAGACCATCACGTATATAATACAACATGATACAAGGTATATCACTCAATCACAACAACCTATTCTTGGCAAGAACGATAAATCTACACATCCTCACGATGATGTGTAGTCGATTACTCAATTAATCATGACATCAGCTGACAACAATGTATACATAAATCTAAGTCGTGCTGATGTCAAAATCAATTGCCAAAGACACATTTATCGTAAAAAAAATTTGTAATAAACAATATGCCTAAAAAGAGAGATACACTGCTCCGCTCAGCGCTGTGAGCATATCCGAGCAAACCGTGCATAACAACAACACGAAAGTTTCAACCAAAGAATATTACATGTATGGCAGTATCGCAAACATGCGAACCAACTAAACACTGTTTTCTACAGTTAGGGTGTAGAAATTTAAAAAGGAAGCATAAAACGAGCCCATAATTCAGATATTAATGCTGGCAGACAACACCAAATGGAACATTGCTCAGTTCAAGCCATTGGACCACTTTAACATGTTCCTGCTATATTTGTAAATCATAGGGTCAATATTAAACATCAGCAGATAAGATATTGCCAGTAAATGTTTCATTGGGGAATGGGTACACAAATCTGTCATAGAAAACCTCTTGAGGTTTCCACCTGTCTATTTGACGTGTGATCTCTGGGTCATTATCCCTACGCAACCGCAGCGGTCGCCCGGGGGGCTATCGTGGCCTAGAGGTTAAGGTGTTCGCCTCTCATTCAAAGGTTCCGGGTTCGAATCCGGGTAGCGACCAAAAAATTTTCTTCTCTAAATTTGTCTCCTTTCACCTCCTTTCCTGCTCTCTAGCAATGTTCTGTCGTCTGCTTTCGTCTCCACTTTCTGCCCCCCACCCCTTCACCTCCTTTGCCCCCTCCTCTGGGCTCCTGATTCTTTCTGCAGCCTTTCTACTGCTACTCATTGGCTTCTTCTTACTGCTGTCTTTCAGCCACACCCCCTGATCTTCTGGTAGGAAAGATCTACACCTAGCCTTCTCGGACAAGGGCGAAAAATCTCGGAGGTCCCGTGTGCAAGTTGTGCACGTTAAAGATCCCTTGGTGGTCTAAAATCGATAAGAGTAGGCTTCGGCCGCCACCCGGGCAAAATTCAAAATTTCCTACCAACTGAAAAAGTTTAGTGTGTCCCGCGTGCTCATATGACCTTATGCAGTTGCGAGCGCCGTAAAACACTTACAAAAACAAACAAAAAAACAAGCGGTCGCCCCCGTAGGCCGAAACGAGCGGGGTGTGAACCTGCCATCCAGCCCAGCTTCCTCCATGGCTTCCTTCATTACTTTGCCTATTGCAGTCGCGCTCCGTGCGTGGTGAGGTGGGCGTAACGACAGAAACAAGGGCCCGTCCCCCTGTGTCATGTCCTGTGTTCTATTCATGTCACTCCTGATGCACGCTATTGAGTCAACGAGTGGATTCAGTGCTGGGCGTATGAGCACTTCAAAACCAGTTCGATCCTTGTCATTTTTTATCCCCAAACATAAGAGTTGCTGACCCATCCTCATTAAACTGTATGTCTCTACGTGTAAAATTGATATCCGAAGGTCTGCACCTAGCACAAAGAGCAAGCAAAGCAACTGCCTTTTGTTTTAACCTCTTCAGTGACAACTGCAAGTTCTCACCCCAAAGCCTCAAATAACGCTACAAAAGCTCGTATGAGCATGATGCTTTTTGTTGTGTATGTTTTAACCAATATTAGCTTCAGGTTCCGAAGAGTTTTGGGCAACGGGTTCAAGCCCAAAGCTGAGTACAATTGCTCGAGGGCTTCTATAATGGATGTGAGTATTGATTCTGGCCTATCGGAGTGCTCAGCCTTATGACACAGAAATTCAGCTATGACAGCCGACCTTCGTTCCATTGAGGGAGGGAATTCAAAGTCATTTTCAACACAAAACTCCTGAAACATAAGAATATATGTGTCATACAGTTGTAATGTGAAAGGTGCCAGCGACCTATGAAAGTATGATGCTGCCCTGTCCGACCAGCCAAGGTTGTTCATTAACTGCTCTTTCCACTTACTCTCGAGGCTAATAGTCGCCAGTTTGGGTTTTTTAGGGGCTCTGGCTTTTTGGGGAAAAGCGGAATGCAAATTAGTTTGCTTTTTGGTAGTTTGAGTAGGGCGCACACACTTATTGTGAGCAGTTTTTGAAACCAACTCTGGGCTGGCCAGACCGGCGCAATCAATGTGGCAACGGCTTTGTCTGATATGATTTTGTCGATGACCTTTTTCATGAGTCGAATTGGCGGATTGATATTATAATTGTTCCACCCTGTCCAAGACTGACTGGACGCATCCACCCCAGATGTCAGCGGGTATAAAAACCGACTGTTGTACAAGGGAAGCTGTGCACTGGACATGTTCGCGAACCTGTCTATAGTGAATGGTCCACATATCGTGTTTAGGTACTGGAACATCTTTGGATGCAACTTCCACTCGTGTGCCGATGTGTACCTGCTTAACCCATCTGCAATTGTGTTGTTCGCCCCTCGTAAGTGTTGTGCAGTAGGTGTAATGTTGTGTTTTATTGCGAATGTCTATATGTTGGACGCTACCTCTGTCAACTGACGGCTTGGGCCTCCCATGCATACCAGGTATGAAACTGTTGCCACATTGTCTGACAATATTTGCACTTTGCGACCTTTGACAACATCTCTGAAAGCTAGTAAAGTCAGATAGATACACCGCCAGTATCTCTCGATAATTTGAACATATTTTTACAATGTAACGCGGCCAGTATCCTTGGGTTTGATATTCAGTGTTTATAATAGTGCCCCAAAATCCTATTTGCGAGGCGTCGAATGCGATTTGCATCACCGGTTCATCTGCCCCTTGTGTGGAATAGGTTCGACCGTTCCACGCGGACAAGGAATCATACCACCATTCTAGGTCTCTTCTCGATGCTTCATGAAGCATCAGTACATCCTGCCAGGATGATCTTGTGCTAAGCAATCTATACAAATTTCGTATAAGTAGTTTAGAGGGTAAAATTGCTTTTGTCATAGAAACACACTGCCCACATATCCGTGCTATAAATCTAGCTGAACCGGTGCCTTGAAGATAAAGGCGTCTAACGTCTTTTTTTAACTTGTGGATCCTTTGCTAAGGCACCTTAATTAAAACTGCATCTTTACACGAACATGTTTCAATTATAAAACCTATGAACTCCTTAGAACTGGTAGGCTCCAAGTTAGATTTTGCAAAGCTGATGTGCCAACCCAAATTCTGAAGCGTTTTAACCACAAAAGTTGTATGTTCAGTTATTTGAGTCTGATCACTTCCACATTGAATGAAATCGTCCACATTTGCCAATATACGGAGTACTTGTTCTCTAAAATACTGAACAATTTTGTTCGAAGGATTTTACAGAAGAAATATGGGCTAAAGTTGGCACCAAAGGGTAATACAATGAATTTATAGAAAGAATTGTTTTACTCAAAATCCCAGAAACAGTGTGAAATCCTTATGCACTGGAATATGGAAAAAGCCATTCTTAATATCAAAAGTCACGATGCTGTCTTTGTGTCTCACTATGTTTAACACCGAATTGCTGTCCTCATACAAAAACTTCTTTGGTGTACAAAAACTGTTCGAGTGTCTTAAATCCAAAATCAACCGATAAGAACCATCCTTTTTAGACACAGTACTCAGGGGTGACACAACAAACGGTTTTTCTGAGCATTTTTCCACACAATTCTGTTTAATAAGCTTTTGTATTTCCTTGTGAATGAATTCTCTCTCTTCCTTTGCTATTTTAGCTTTAGAATGAATATGCACTGGTTGGCTAGGTGGACCTGAACTACAAAAAGGGATTTTCACACCATTTTCTACCCAGTCTAACACTTTAACAGCCTGTGTAACCTTTCTTCACTCTGACAGTTTCTGTCTGATCGACGCTCCTTCGAATTCCAAAGGCTCCATCCATGACCAGGTCTAGTGCCGTCTAGTCATTCTGCATTGGTCCCTGGGACCTTTGGAAACTGTGTTGGGCTCTGAAAACTAGGAAAACTCCTGCCACTACCACGCCAGCTGGGTGTCGTGTAGCGGTACCCTTGGGGGCCCTGCTGATGCCATTGTGGCCGACCTCTGCTCCTTTGGTTAACACGGTTGCTCACTGCAGACAGCTCTGCAGCTATTCTTAGGTTGTGAAGAAATTGTTCTGAAAATGCGGCTGAATTGTTTTCAAGATTACTAAAGAGCCTAGAGGTTTCTTCGTCGAATGAACTTTTCACCACAATGTTGGAATACTCCCCTTGTAGGAACTGGGTCGAAGCTGAAAGAATAATGTTTAGTGGATTCGCATCTCCAGCTGATATGTTATAACCGTCATTTTCGTCCTTAGGCAGCGAAGATAAAACCTTCAATATCGTTTCTGTAAATCTTGCTGATTTTGATAAGATTCTTAATGCGTGTTTGTGCTCTTGTTTCACCCCAACTGGAGAGTCATGTTCTTTAAGCCAAGGAGGCAAGATAATTTTGGCAACAGAGCCACGAATGCCCTCAAACTCCTTCTGAATGTCAGCAGCACAGGCTCCAATAGCTGTGGGGCTGTCATATGTTGCACCGTCCCTGACAGGGCTCGGGTCATGCGGTAACTCAGTTCTACTATCTTCCTGCGTCGTGACCTTCACTGATTTTCCAACTGCAGTTAAGCGGTTGTCAAACGATTTCATCAAGTTTGTAATTGTTTCTTGCTGCTCTGTTACTGTCACTTGTTTCACTTCGTCTGCCATTTTGTCTCAACATGATCTATTTTACACGTAACACACTCCACAACAACGCCATTCTCTGTGCAATACACGCCGCACAAAGACACTACTCACAACTGAAGACTCACAACACCGAGACAAACTGCAAAGCGTGCTGTTGGCCCGGATGTTGGGGCCGGTCAAACTCCGAATTGACCGAGTGGGGCCACTTAAAGTAATTCAAAATAAAGTAAAATGTCAATGTTCTGCAGCCAAACCTGAGTCCAAAACGATTGATTAGCTCCTAGGACATTATAATTCACAATTGCACCTGTAGTTCACTCTCATTTAACTGCAAGACGTCTTAAAATTCCCCAAAAAATCGCACACTGATCGCACACTGATTAAGTGTGGCCTGCCTGCGAAAGTGCCCAAGGCAAGAACGATAAATCTACACAGGATGTGTAGTCAATTACTCAATTAATCATGACATCAGCTGACATCGTGGTGCTTCCTTTTATGGGATCAAATTTTAATAATACACTTACTAGTGACATGTGTTGGAAGTGGAGGAAACTTGCATGATTTTGTGGCTTTCTCGCTGCTCTGTTGACCCTTGAAGCCCGACTTATCTTTCATGGCTGTGACCGGGCTGCTGGCAATGGTCTTTGGATTGGACGCGTGGCTATTCATGTCTGCTGGTCTTGGAGTAAAATATACCAAGATGTGTTCTGAGGAGCCATTAATGTGACTGATGTTATCATTGTTGATGCTGTTGAAGTTCATGGGTTTTTTTTTCGTTTTTGTTTGGAGTATGTTGCTCATGCGTTTTCTGCTGCTGCAGCTGCTTTTGTTTGTTCTGCTGCTGCTGCTGCTGCTGCTGCTGTTGTTGTTGTTGTTGCTGTTGTTATATTATGTTATGTTATAAAAGCTTTGGTTTGGGGAAGGTTTCTGAATGAGCAATCGTCGAACAGGCTCTAGTAATCCATAATTCCTTTCCAACAATTGTATGGCTAGATAAATCTTGTAAACCAAGTTTAAACTTAATCTATGTCCAATCCACTATCCCCAAAACCTATGAGAGGTATCCAGGTCCCCAACTTTAATACTATTAATAAGCAAAGGTCTTCAAGTTCGAAGAAACGGACGCGTTGCCTTTTCAACTGTCCCGAGTTTTCTCAATTTCTCAGTTACAAGGAGTAATGAGTTTGTTCCACTCAGCTGATGTCACCATTCTTAACAGATGGATTGCTACAGGTTTGACGGCGATAACAGCACTGGAAATTTCAAGTGGTATTTTGCTTAGCTGGGTTTTAAGGGTATTTTTGTGGTCGAGAGAAACGACGGATGAAGTCAATGAACGCCTATAGCATCCCATCGCCTCTCTAAATTTATGGCACCGGGGTTGTTTGAGAGAGGGGAATATAGGGAAGATCCCTTTGTCTCTACATTTCTCTCTTTCTCTCTCTCTCTCTCTCTTTGTGTGTGTGAGTATGTATGTGTGTGTGCGTGGGTGTGAGGTTGTGTGGGAGTGTATGTGTGTATGTGTGTGTGTGTCTGTGTGTGGCTGAAAGAGAGAGAGAGAGAGAGAGAGAGAGAGAGGAGAGAGAGAGAGAGAGAGAGGGGGTAGGTAAAGACAGTGTATTAACAACCCCCATGTTAATTACAAAAATATTGACGGTCAAAAAGAAACTCTTTACGTGATAAACCGATATCAATGTGACAAACATAAAGTCTTAAGTAGCGTACTTAGTTCTCTAACTAAAGACAAACGTTGTCAGCGTTTCCCCGCTACAAATGCAGTATATAGTGTGTGTATCCCACCTCACGCTCAGTCAGATTGTGAGTCTGAACTTTCATCTGGGTAATGACTTGCTGTGTTTAGGTGCAGAAACGTGCACTGGAGTGCATCTATTGAGGAAAACCCGATGAGACCAACACTTAATTTCTAAGCTCCAAATGTTTTGTCATCGAATTTTGTTAGCATGCATTAAAATATCGTCAGACACTGACCATAATTATCATAATTATTATAATTATTAAAATTATATTTGTATCAAAATTATTATTACTAGGCCTATTATAATTCTTCGAGAGAGAGAGAGAGAGAGAGAGAGAGAGAGAGAGAGAGAGAGAGAGAGAGAGAGAGAGAGAGAGAGAGAGAGAGAGAGAGAGAGAGAGAGAGTCGGTGAAAATGTGTCAATTTTTTATCTTTTGGTGTATGCTGTAAATCCCCTATTACTATTATGTTTTTACCCGCTGTTGGCTTGCATCAAAGAAAACGTGTCGAAACTTAAGTTTGCAGTTTTTGAATGGGCTTTTCGATTCTGTTGGTCATCCAACTTTTAGACCCATATGCAAAGATCTGAATAAAAATAAAAATAAACAGAGCGATTTAATTTTATCGGTTTTAACCGCAGTCAGACTAAAGTGAACAAGCTGTAATCTGATTACCATTAGACGCCTTGTGTTGGCCAGCGCCTCAGCTTGTGAACCTCGGTCAGATTTCTCCTATTGTGCGGTCAAAATTTCGAGGTGCAACTTATCCTCAAATATCTTTCTAACCGGAGGATCAATGTCCCCCATGCTTTGAAGAGCAGTTTGTATCAATTTGTTTTTACCTTATATTTTCCCCATGTGAATCAATTTGTCTAAAATTAATCATAATATTTTCCCCCACAATAGTAAACCTTTTAACATCTGTAGAAATCACCCATGAATTTTTTAGTTATTGTTTATTAAGTAATTTTCTAGAATAAAGCTAACAGGTGTTTACAGAAATGTTGGTGAATTGAGACAAACTGATGAAGTCATTGTGCAAAAGCTGGACCGTCTATGTTCGATGCTTGAGGAAATATTACTCGACAATAAGTTGCGCTACACATTTTTGATCTCACTATAATGTGGAAACGCAATCGATATTACTAAAGCTGCTGTCACATACTGCGCCATTATCACAGCTCCCACATTTTCAAACACTAGAATAACATCAAATTTCACCATCATTATCTCTACCAAACCATATTTAAATATTATTGTCACAACAACGACATCAGTCACGAACAACAATATCCCAACTTCGATATTCTGAACACCGTTGCAACAATTACATTATCCCTCAACACCATTACAACAACTTCACCATCGTCTAAACTAACACCATGACCATATAAACATTCAGCACGAAGAAAACAAGATCACAAGTATGAGATACGCAAAAACATAAAGAAGAACATTACACCATCTGAGTCGATAATAATAACTCTGGAGTCTAACGAAACCATAGACTTGAATCATAGTGTTCTTCTTGATCGTGCACTGTCGTGGCCACCACTCTTTGTTCTGTACCCAAACTTCGCTTCACTGGTTCGCACCATGGGCGCCCAATGAAGATCTAAACACCACTCTCCCTACAGTCGAGAAAGTATGGGGCCTTTCCTCCGTTACCCTTCGGGTAGGTCCCAATTGAGTCAAGTGTTGCGCTCAATAGGGAACCGGAAGTACGTCAGAGTGCACGCTCTAGAATACTCTAATACAAATCTAAGAACGAATCTCAATTCAGTTAAAGAAAAGAACAATAAAACAGGTTGTTTTCCATTGTAGCAAGTTAAATTTATTTCCTAACAGTCCACCTTCAGGAGATGAACCATCGAGTTACTGATAGAAAGAAACGAAACGTAATCGTAATGGTCAATCATAATATTAAGTCAGTGACAGGCTGTCTTTCTGTGTCGGCTTGAACAGGAATACGTTTATTCAAAAACAACAACTCTAAAGTGAAATATAGTTAAATAATTAATCAGAGCAATGAATATAACAATAAAAGCTAACTAGATTATTTAAAAATCGATAAAGTTATAAATTTTAAAAGTATTAACACATAAATGAATTGGTTTTTAATCCTCCATTGTAAACTTTAAAATAAGTTTGAGACATACGATTAGGTCTGTTTAGATTATATTCTGCACATGTTATGAATTCAGTGCACTTTCAAACTTCTTGTCTAACAAATTTTACAATTATGTGTCATATTGCCAACCAAGTGAAGGCGATAAGATGTCCCACAAAACGCGTTTGTCTGTCCTGCTGATACTAAAATGTTAGCGTTTTGTTAGATATCAAGGGGGGGTTTTACACCTGGAGGCTATCTCGCTTATTACTGGACCGAATTTTACCACATTTCACACATATAACAAGCATAGTAAGGAGTCTTGATATCCGCAATCAAATTTGAGAAAAAAGTTTCGTTTCCATGGATACGCCGCCATATTGGATTTTATTGACATGTCTTACGTAATGAATACCGCACTTATCGCTCATGGAAATTGATTGTTATTTTGCATGCGTGTGCACAAACATTAGATCTAAAAATAGGTCTGTTGTTTTTTTCCTAATCGAATTAGAAAATTTTTAATGAATTTTTTCCTGAGGTAGCATTCAAGTTTGCGAAAAATCCGTGAAAATCCACACTCCAGACACCACCAACAAAAATCTATTCCATATATCAAAAATTCATCATACCAATTTTTAGTATTACCTCTTGTCCTCATTCTGTGAAAATTTCATGAAGATTGAATGAAAAATGGTGGAGTTATTCAAAAAAGTATAGAGAAAAGTAGCATTTTGAGAAAACGGCCGATAAAGAAAAATAAAATACTGACTTTATGAGGAAATGGCGGTTACAAACATGCCCGGTATGGGAAAAAATACGATTCTTATGCCATGAAATAGTTGTAGGAGAGGCTGAGGAAGCTAAAAATGCCTAAAACATTCTTTGAGCCGAATTTTGATTTTGGGGGTGTAGCCCCCCCCCCCCCCCTTTAATGTATGGCCACCCAACGCTAAAGCGAGCAGAAAAAAACCAACATTATTTGAAGTCAGGTGAGGGAAATCAAAATTATTTTTAAACAGAACCTCAGATCCTGGTGTCACATCACGGTATGTTAGATCTTGGTGTGTTAGTAGACCTTGGTGTGTTTTAGATCTAGGTGTGTTAGATAACTGTGAGTTAGATCTTGGTGTGTCAAATCACGGTAAGTTAGATCGTGGTGTGTTACATTTTGGTGTGCCAGATCACTATGTCAGACCACAGTGTGCTACACCTTGGTGTGTCAAATCACCACGTGTTAGATCTTGGAGTGGCATATCGCTATGTCAGATCACGGTGTATCGCCCAAATGTGTAACAATAAGTGACAAACAGACTGTAACACAGGATCCAATCGTTTTGTGAAATTATGAAAATTAGTTTTACCATAGTGTAATTTATTTGATCAAATCATATAATTATCGGTTGTATTGTCTTTTACGAGAAATGTGTTAGCTCCCCCTCCCCCCCCCCCCCCCCCCGCTCTCTATCGTCACATTCGAACCCACGAAAGAAGAGGACTACTACAAAACAGGACGAGAAGAGTTACACTTTAAAATGTCTTCATCTCTTGGGAAAAATACAACTCACACCTTTTGTCGTGTAGCGATGAGAACATACTATTATCAGTAAAATCAATAAGTTTTACCTAACACATACATACACAAACGTAGACGCGCGCGCGCGCACACACACACACACACACACACACACACACACACACACACACACACACACACATACACACACGCTCTCTCTCTCTCTTTCTCTCTCTCTCTCACACACACACAAACACACATACACACACATACACACACCCACACCCACACACACACACACATACACACACACGGAGTTGAATACGTCCAAGACTTTAAAGTGCTCATCTTGGAAAGTACCTTTATAATACAGGAGAAAACGCAAAAAGGGGGTCGTGGGGTCCTTTATGAAGCTGGGACTCGTGGTTGTTGGAACAAGCTCGACAGTTAAATATGGATTATTATGATACAATTTATGAAACAATGGTTATTATCTTTCCTGAAACATCATCCTCTGCAACCATTAAGCGCATTGAGGCCTCTCTGTAGTCATAATGTTCACTGAGGCAAAGAGCCCCCCCCCCCTTTCCACCCTGTTATTACGTACGACTAAAATACACTACTTTATACATCATTCGAACCTGCTTCAACAGCCACCTGTTCAAGACAATCACCTGTACAAATGACCACTCGCAAATTACCTACCTTACGTCTTCTTCTATACTATTCTAATGCCACTATCCAAGACTTTCACCTGTTTACGAGGATAACAACTTTTCTCCTCTACAATGGCCGTCTTGGAAAAATTCGACTGTTTCCGTTCATTTTTTAAACTTTCACAACTGTCCATTCCTTCCTCGTTCTGAGAGCCCTTTTCCCCCTTTATTTCCCTCAACTTCCAAGAGCAGCCATTATAGACGAAATACATCAATCTGCTAATAATCTGACTAAAAACAAGCACGGTACAAGTTTAAACATGTTTCATAGATGACTTACATAGATTCGTTTAGGCAGACACGACCAGCGCTGGTGTGTAGATGTAGAGGTTGGGTACTTTCTACGAGAGAATTTTTATAATTTTTATCGAGTATCTCGGTTTTCAGAAAGGACATTATATCCCCCACATCTCCAGTTGGCCCTGACGGACACAGTTGAAACTCGTCTCTAGAATGTTCTGAATTGTGTCGATTGGGACGTAGAATATCCTACATTAAAGAACAGAACAAGAAGATCCTGACGACGAGGCAGTAAGACGTACCCTCATTCGTGTATCACGTGACGTAAGCAGCACCAAGTTGTGGGAATTAACAAGTTAATTTAAAAAAAAATCAAATACAAAACAAAAACAACATGGTTCAGACAAAACCCTTCCAGGGATACAAACGTAATTACAATAAATAGAACCAACATTTACGATGCTTGATAGTTTACAGCTGTAAGAGACTTCAACCATTGCTTTTCCATTGCAATACGACGAAATGGTCAACATTGCTTTCTTTTCATTACCAAAAGATACAGAGATCAACATTAATTTTTCCACCCTAAAAATTACAAAATGATCAACAGTGCTACTTTCATCATAAAAAAGCAAGAAGACCAACATTGTTATTTACCTATACAATGCTGTTTTATCGTTCATTAAGGCATTAATATAAATGATTAAGGGAATACATTCTCTCTCTCTCTCTCTCTCTCTCTCTCTCTCTCTCTCTCTCTCTCTCTACTTCTATCTCTCTCTCTCTCTCTCTCTCTCTCTCTCTCTCTCTT
>NW_004797375.1:325346-327846 GCF_000002075.1 Aplysia californica
AGGCTTGTGACTTGAACTAGGGGCTTGTGAGCACGAGCGGGTTTGCTACCGGGGTACAGCCCTACTGTGCACACGGCCCTTGCAGACGCTCAGTGTCACTTTGCCTCTTTTAAAAGCATAATTCCGCCTATGCCAGGATTTGGTCTTAAGCATAGTGAACTGTAGTCGCCATAATAGTTTTAAAGCAAAGATTAGCTTGGCAAGTCGTTTCAAATTTCCTGCTTCTGCGTAGTGGGAGACGACCAAGGCCAGTGAGAGAATGTAAAAAAAAATCAAACAGACAAGGGTTCATTGTTTTAAACTTGAAACTATATTGTATTAACTGCGACGCGCGGCAGAGCGAAGTGATACTGCGGTGTTACACAATCAGGATCAAGAGCTGATGACATGTTTTGTTGTTCCTTCAGTTTCTTTTGCTTTTTTGTATACTAAATTCAGACTCACAGCCGCTATCTAATAACTACCCCTCCTTACCTCCCCCCTCCCCCTCCTCCCAAAACTGCCTTTTGCCCGCCTAACGCTCGTAAACACTAAACATCCGCGTTTGTATTTTATTGTGTGTTAGACGCAAGACAGAATGTATTTTTTATCTGGGCCCTTTAAGTGTTCCTTCCAGCTGTTCGTGTTCATGCGGTAGTTATAGTTGTCGTTCGTTCGTGTGTGTGTGTGGTGAGTTTAATGGCAGCCATACAATTTCCTCCGTTTGCTCTAGTGTTATGACCCACCGCTCCCCCACAGGAGGAAAAGGAGGACCTACTCTCCTTTAAGAGAATGATCCCCAAGATAAAGACATTAGATGTCTTACCGAAGATGGAGCTGCAAACAGAAATGCACAGTGTTATAATTATTCAAACACTTGAAAAGGGTACGCGCTATTACAGTGGAGCCCACAACTAGTGCAATGGGAGAGCAAGAAATGCGTCCAGACCAATATCAATACCAATATAATCAATATCAATATTCTGTATTTTATCTATCTTTTAAATGTCTTTCTTTTGTCTGTAAACGGTGCTCTTTTTTCAATTTGGGATGATAGCAAACTCAAGAAGCTGTCAGTCAGTGTATCCAGCCTCATTCGAATTAATCCAATACATTTGTCTTCATGTGACAAAATTTGTGGTAGCAGATGATGATATCCGCCATAGAACTGTCTATCAACCGAAATTTCCTATTTTTCCTCTTATTTATTTCTTTCAACAAAAGTAAAATCTTCAGTATAGTCTTAGCATACATGACTGTATAAAACAGGCACGATAACTCACGAATAGACAGATGATAGGTGTGAATGGGCACACGAATGCACGGTACCACATGGACGCAGATGTTTGGTGTGTAACTGTAAGAGCCGTAAAAAGGCAAAGATGAGCCTGCCGAGTCTTCTTTTATCACACATTTGTTTACATCACATCCATCTTTTAAAATAGAAAACTCCTGCCCTTCTGAACACTCCAAAGGAAAAGGTCATCCATGTCCAAATTACAAATTTTTCAGCCAGATAACTATTTTTTTAAAATTTGCTGATTACTAAAACATAATTATGGTGGTGAGTGGGCAGCCTCCATATACGCGCCCAAACACTCCCCCTCACCCCAAATATACACACGTAAACACACAAACGCACTTTAAAAAAACATTTACCTAACAATATCATGAAAAGCAAGCCCCACCTGAAGGTAACTACGTTTACCTGCGTGACGTTCGTTTTTTTTATACCTTCTTTGTCTTTGTACTACCTGATTTTGGGCCAAAATACCTGAAATTGACCTTGAATTTACATGAAATCGGAACTTTTTGGAGGACAGCCCTGAAATGCAGAGTGGAAATGTTGATGCATAGGTAACCTGAGCTTAATCGATATGGCTTAATTACGGTCATCAATACTTTGTTGCCGCAAAGGAGTAGTGTCAGCACAGTGTGAGCGAGTGAGGTGAACAGATTAAAAACAGGAAGAGCAAAGAGACAGACTCAGACAGCCATAAAGAGACAAATAGAGAGTTATGGGGTGTGACAAATTGACCACATACACATAAATTCACACAAAACACAGAAAAACAAACACAGACACAGACAGACAGACACACACACACACACACACACACACACACACACACACACACACACACACACACACACACTCTTTCCCCTTCTCTCTCTCTCTCTCTCTCTCTTTCTCTCTCTCTCTCTGTCTCCCCCTCTCCCCCCCCTCCCTCTCTCTCTCTCTCTCTCTCTCTCTCTCTCTCTCTCTCTCTCTCTCTCTCTCTCTCCATTTGCATTCCAGCATCTCACACTCTTACAGAAAATCTGGGTAGAGGATTCTCTCGGCCAAAGCCGCGACCCCCGAGAAGAGCTTGATGTCCACAGACGTTGTCTCGTTCACCTCCAACATGCGGCACATGTCATCCACCTGGTCTGTGCTGATAGTGTTCACTAACACTTCCTTCAAGGCTTTACACAACACATGCTGGGGACACACAATTTGTTTGTTTGAGTACAAAAAACA
>NW_004797375.1:332846-336953 GCF_000002075.1 Aplysia californica
GGTAGGAAAGAAAGTTTATTGTCGAAGATTATGCCCAGGAAAGGAGCTTGTTTTTTAACAGGAATTTTCTCTCCAAACAAATATAAATCTGGTTGTCGTACAAACTTGTGCGACAGACAAAAATGTACCAAGTTTGTTTTTATTGTAGAAAGTTTAAACCCGTGCCCGTTTGCCCAAGTTTCCAGTTTATGCAGTTGAAGCTGAAGCTGACGTTTAATGTGATCCATTTTGGATTTGGATTTATAGCAGATCAGGAAATCGTCAACGTAAAGTGAGCAGTCAATATTGTTTTGAAGGGTTTTTGTGATGGAATTGATTTTAATTTCGAAGAGAATCGGTGAAAAGATGCTTCCCTGGTGGACGCCTTCTTCTTGGGTGTATACTTTTTTAAAAATAACTCCACCATTTTTTATCCCATCTTCATGAAATTTTCACAGAATGAAGAGAAGATATAATACATAAATGTTGTCTGTTGAATTTTTGAGATGTGGAATAGAATTTTGTTGGTGGTGTCTGTAGTCTGGATTTTCTAGGATTTTTGTTGTTGCAATCTTGAACGCTGCCTCAGGAGAAAAAAAATGTATCTGATTCATTTTGGCAAAAATCAACAAACAAATTGTTAGGTCTAATGTTTCCTAACATGCCTGCAAATAAACAATCAGTTTCCTTTAAAAAAAATAAGTGCTATATTCATTACGTAAGACTTGTCTTCAAAATCCAATATGGCCGCCGTATCCATAGAATCAAACTTTTTTCTCAAATTTGATTGTTGCTAGTTGTTTCTATAATTTTGTTTTAATTTTGACGTATATTCCCCCCTCCACCCGCCCAACAAAAGGAGCCTAACCGCTGCGTCATCGACGTGGGTGCGAGACAATCAATTTCATATCCGATTTCTCCATCAAACCAACCGTTAAGACTGTGTTAACCTGAGAGAATCTACCTTTCCCAAATAAGTTTCTTTACCGCTGAAGATGAGTTTACAAAATCCTCGCCACGTTATTTAATTTTGATTGCACAAAATATCGTGCAACAACACTCACTTTCCAAAGACTTCATATCCATCGGTAATTCAAAACGACTCGACTGCAGAGAAAGAACCATACGATCGTTTAGATAGGAAGGAATCACAGGAGCCTTGAACATAGTCTCTTCCCGCACAGTTGATGCAGTTAAGTCTCCGAAGTCATAGAAACTGGCAGTCTTCTGGTCGCTTGTATCAATCTGAGGATGGAGAAATAAAAAGACTTTAAAAAAAATGTTTATCCTCTCATCCATATTGCATCACAGTGGTGTGCTGACGACAGGTGTCATTTACGTGCTGCGTTGGTGCCTGGCTATGAAATATTGATAGTGGAAGACTAATAAATCGTTAATGGTGGCCTTTGAAGTCAGGTCTCCACTCTTGACGAGGACGACTGCTTTGATGTGACCATTTTTGACTCTCTACTCCTCGTTTTTTTTACGTCCATATCCACTCTGTGGCATGGACATTTGGTGGCTTCGCCTTCATATAGTTAGGAGACCCCAGATTAAGCCCTATGAAGGAATTTTTCTTGCGAGTACCTCGCTCGCTCTGCTTGCACGTGTATCTCCCTCAGCCTTTGTTGGACCTGGTAGGCAGGGTCAAAGCGTGCCTCCAAAATGATCTGAGTTGTCTTGATTTAGTTTTCTCCTTTTAAATTTAAAAACTTATTGGGAGGGGGGAGGGCATTTAAAGTTGCACATTCAAAATTATACCCACCAGGTTTAGGGTGTGTGTGTCAGTTAACATCTTTTAGATGCTGGTACTGTTTATCAACAGTTTAGGAAAATAATTTAACTTTTTTTTTTTATTTGACTGAAAATTGGGAAGAAGAAACAGGGTAGGAAAATGTAAATGTTGAAAAGAAACTAAAATTGGGTTGTACGGGGGAAGAATAGCTGGAACGTAACAAAAAGCCAAGCTTGTGTTTTGATTTTTTTTAAAAGTGAAATGTTCTATCTCAATCGTTTGTAAACATCAGTTACTACTACTGTGCTAGTCAGGGGGGGTGGGGTATAAGCATTAAATTTTAAGTAACAAAGGAAACCTTAGAAGCTTTGAGACTTAAGTAACAAGGAAAATCTCAGAAGCATTGAGCTTTAGATTTAAACTTCAAATGGCAGTGATCTTGGCTATACGATAACCACTGGTGCTCCGACACTGACAGAACAACATAGATATAATTTCAACAAAAGGGGTACCACTGACCTAGAGTTATTTGTTAATCAGGGAATATAAAAACCCACTAAACTGGATGTTCCGCCGCTAAAAACACTTATATGGTGTTTAGAACGGAATAAAACTACTATCATAACGCCGACTGATAACTTGGTGGTAGTTGTAGGCTACAGGTTTGAACACTCCTATCAACAGTTTTAGGTCATATTAGTGGTGCAAACTCAAATTTAACGTCCATCTCCGATAGTAGGTGTAGAGCCTCTAAAACTCTCATTATAATTTAATTCCAAGAACATTGAGTTTTCGAACCAATGCCGTCCTGTATGATATCAATTAAGCTGACGGCATGCATGGAAATATATTAGGCCTATTAGCAGTAGCAGTAGCAGTAGCAGTAGCAGTAGCAGTAGCAGTAGCAGTAGCAGTAGCAGTAGCAGTAGCAGTAGTAGCAGTAGCAGTAGCAGTAGCAGTAGCAGTAGTAGTAGAAGTAGTAGTAGTAGTAGTAGTAGTAGTAGTAGTAGTAGTAGTAGTAGTAGTAGTAAAAACACCCGTTCTACGAACGGAGTAATAATGAAGAAGTATTAGGAAAGTTAAGAAGAGGAAAAAGACTGAAAACAGGAAAGAAACAAAACGCAAATATTTTACCTTGAATTTATCCATGTAGCACCCCCTCTTGACTACCTCTAGGGGTAAGACTTCTTCCCCCTCTTCGAAAGCGTGACTTTTTCTCCTTAAGTTCCAGCTCAATCACTTTTTAAAAAAGAGTTAGGCCTACATGCCAATTGTTGCTTCCTAGAAAAACCTAATCTAGATTCTAGATCTAGCCTAGATCTAGAATTATTATAAAGGCATAGGTCAATACATCGAGCATGGCAATGGAGGTCAAGGCAATAACAGAGGCGCTGGAATGGATCAGTATGGAAGCGTATACACATGCCCTGTTCGTCACAGATTCAATGAGCACCCAAGAAAAAATCAGTAGTGGGTGGCTCTACAGTGACTGGAGAGCTTCCATTGCTAATAGCCACCTCCTAAGGATTACATGGGTGTTCTGCCCTGGTCACGCCGGAGTGCATGGAAATGAGCGTGCTGACGAACTTGCCGGCAAAGCAGCACCCAATGGCCGAATCATGCTCGACCCACCAGTGGTGATCGCCAGATGCAAGGAGAGCCTTCACGATCAAGAGGAGACAGACTCCCACACACTCAGCACAATAAATGAAAAGTGTGTGCGGGGCACAGCGAAAAAAAGTTTGCTCCGAGGAGTGGTCAGGCGTGTCTCAAACCAGCTCCTCGTGGAGACAAATAGCAGGAAGACCCTGAGGTGGACGCTGGAAAGGAGAGATGAGCAGCTATGGACATGTGCCGCCTGCTATGATTCTAGATCTGGATCCAAGTAAATCCAAGTAAATAGGCCAATAATTGAAAGAAGGAGCCTAGGCCTATAGATATATCTAAGTTTAGAAATTCACATTTTTAACAGATGGCCTAGTTTCTAGATCTATTCACAGCAGGAAAAATCCACCTTCAAGAATACTTTCATTTTTTTAAATCTCGATATAAGATTCACATATAGATTTAGATCTAGCCTAGATCTAGATTTTAGAATCCAATGCACAGCAAGAAAAATCCACTTTCAATATTCAAAAGGTTATCGAAATATCACAGATCTAGGTTCTACTTTCATTTCATGGTTCTTCTTGATTCTAGATCTCATCTAGACATTGTGCAGAAAATACACTCATCCTTCGGAGTGCGCGCTAAATCCAATTGGCTGAATGAATACATGAAGTAGGCCTACGGTTGGCTACTCTTGGCGCTTTCCTCGACACCCTCGCTGTGACTCTCACTACCCTCACCCTGCCTTGCTTTCTGGCCTCCCCTATCTCTTCCTTTCTCCCCCC
>NW_004797375.1:338976-340652 GCF_000002075.1 Aplysia californica
GGGGGGGGCGCGTAAGGTCATCTACGTAAACAAATGTATTTTTTTCTTGTAAATTGGGAAGGGGGAATGCATTAATGTTTAAGTTCAATGTTGCATCGTTTGTCACTGCGTTGAAACTAATAAAGTATACACCTTTTTGATGCGCATGTTATGCAAAAAATGTATACATTATGACGTTTTACCGTTGTGATCGCTGTAAGACGCAAAAAAGGAAGAACCTTCTTCGTTTTGATCAACAAAAAACTGGTTTCACTCAGCGTTACGGGCACATTTACTAGTATTGAAATAATGATAACCACCTTAAAACACAAAACCCCCAAAGAAACAATAATAAACACAACAGTAGGACAAAAGTCACAAAGTGTTAACAATCGTTTACATATCCACTTACAGACAGCGGGTAAAATGTCCACACTTCTCCAAAAGGCCTCAGAGCTTGTAATAAGTCAGATGACAAGCGAGCCATTGTCTAGAGGCTATCCCAGGGGATTTAGTCAACCACCCATTCTCTATACTGGCCTTCAATGCACGAGTGACCTTTCTGTATCATAGGTGTTAAGACCTGGCTTTTGAAGTGAGACGTATAAATTGGGGGAGAGGGTTTTCGGTGGGTGGGATAGCCGTTACTGTTGTTGTTGTAGTGCCTGTTGCTGCTGCTGATGTTGTTGTTGTTGCTGTTGTTGTTGTTACTGTTGTAGTTGTGGCTGTAATTTGCTATAGTTGATGTTCGGTGTAAGAAGAAAAGAAAAGGTTAAGGGTGCATACGTGGCTTTTGGTTTTGATCTTTATTTAGAAGTTTTGATTTTTAAAAAAATAAACCATTGTTTGTTTACTTTCCTGATTCTACTTTTCGTGATAATTTTTGTGTTGGTAGTTTGTTTGCTGTTTTTTTTAAGGGAGTGTGTGTGTGGGGGGGGTGGGGGTTGAGGGATTAAAACTAAGATTGTCCCTGTTGTTGTGCAGTACGTGCACAGAAGAAAATAGATTGATGATACGTCATGTTACTCTGAATAGAAATAAAAGGAACGCACATTTCAAAGGTGGGGGGGAATTAAGGGTACAAGTTAAATCTTTATATAATTCAGGGGCGGTCTTTTATGATAACCTCTTGACAATGTAGCTGTCCGGGTGTCTTTCCATAGACTCAAGCTCACACCTCGCTCTGTGGGTGTGCTCAATACAATTAAATAAACAGGCACAGACTTGTACATGTATTGTAATTATTATGCCCCAAATCGTGCACTTTGATGCATTTCTGATTCAGTGTCGATTGCACCATTTGGCTGAATTTGAAAAGGACCACGTGCATTCGACTATAGTGAGAATCTTCGTTTTGCTCTTCGTTTGGGCGTTATTGCGCGGCCCACGGTGTGCTCGCTAAGCAGCCACGTTTGTGTGGCAAGTGGAGGCCACGACAGTACGCAGTCTTTGGTGAAAGGCTACAAGGACAGCGAGATAGTGTCCGGCCAACAGCCAGGTACGGCTTAGCAGACGTGACAACAGTGGCCTGGTATTACACACCTCAAGAGAGGATTAGGCTTAGGTGATAGATACACGTATAACAGGTATGAGCAGAGCTGGGGGTTTTGGGGGAGGGGGATCTAGGGTTGTTATAGGTTGCTCGGGTAAAAGCAGATACGGAATCTCCAACCTCTCTCTCTCTCTCTCTCTCTCTC
>NW_004797375.1:340837-342565 GCF_000002075.1 Aplysia californica
ACACACACACACACACACACACACACACACACACACACACACACACACACATACACACATACAAACAAACACTTATAAATACGCTGTAGTATCGGAGACTTGTGAGGTCTTATTAGTCTTTGTATAATTCGAACGCCTCTTTCAACAGTCCAAGGTTATTTAAGAGGTAGACCCTCAAATAACCATATCAAACTCCGACAAGACAGAGCCAGATAGATTCAGAGCTATACGTTCTTACTAACCGTCTCTGACCGTCTAGATTCAGAGTCTTAGAAACTCCCCACAAAGACCGAAGTTCAGAACAAACTGTTGGGGATTCGAACCATGGCCACCCGCTCCATAGTCCAGATTAATACCAACAAAAAAGCTAA
This sequence comes from Aplysia californica, assembly GCF_000002075.1. NCBI lineage: Eukaryota > Metazoa > Mollusca > Gastropoda > Aplysiida > Aplysiidae > Aplysia > Aplysia californica. Next base: position 341,209 of record NW_004797375.1, read on the forward strand.
GGTGCAGTCTTGAGTTTTCTAAATTTTGAAACCAAGACAAAATGTTTCAAGAAACATTTGTGTAGAAAACACTCACAGCTAGTCGAGTGGTGATAATAATAGAGAGATTTTAGGATTTTTCTCAGCATAAGAAATAGTGTCCTCTATATTATTATTCGCTCCAATGCACTCCAAACGTTGAACGTGTTATTCCCAGCAAAATAATTTTGGACTCGAGTTCTGCGTTTTACATTTGGTGAAAAAGTCAAACGATAACAAAATAAATGCCTGTTACGGTAGTGGATTACACCTTGTTCTTTTAGTGTTATAAGAATCTTCAAAATATTATTCGGTTTCCGAGCCTTCATGTTAAACAAAATTTGGAGATAGTGCCTTAAGCATAATGACAACAACGATTATAATTTTACGAATAGGTCAAAAAGCGCCGAAAATTCGAGGTATGGCTAAGTAGTTACTTACAAAATATAGAAGGAGGCGAGATTAGGACAATAGATAGAAGAAGGAGCAACCCACAACAGAAACTGGACCCCTACCACTTACCTAGAAAGAAATAAAATGAAAGAAGAAAAGAAAGACAGAAAAAAGGAAGAAGGAAGAGGGAGTAAAGAAAGAGGGAGATGAAGAGAGAAGGGGAAAAAAAGGAGAAAAAGTGTGTTTGTGTGTGTTTGAAAGAGAGAGAGAGAGAGAGAGAGAGAGAGAGAGAGAGAGAGAGAGAGAGAGAGAGAGAGAGAGGAGGGGGAACGAGAGAGATATTCTGAGATTCCAGGGTATGAATGGTCAAAGCGCGCCAATTCACTGATAATGTCAAGCAAGTAGATGATACTGCTTGTGATTATTGGCAATATGTCCTTGAACATGACTTTGACCAAGCTCAAAAACTGGTTGGCAGAGTTCTCATACTCTTCGCCTTTCTGTCACAAGCATCATCCCTTTGACTCTCATGTGGTGCAAGATTAAATATGAACAGCCCCATGACAGTATGTGTTATATCCGTCCAGTACTGGAAAACATTGAAAAAAATACTTTTTTCTCTGAAAACAAAATAAATGAACCTAACGCAATTTTATTATACTAAATGTCAAGGGATACAGTGCATTTTGAGGTTAAATGTTTTTTTCAAAACGCTTCTGAGCATAATATTATTGACTGTACAGGGTTTTCCGAAAAAGGTCCAGACAGACAGGTTTACCGAAGCCCATCTCACACACATAACACTTTTTCCCTCCCGAAGACATATAGACTGACACTTTTAAAACACAAACACGAACACGCACACACACACACACACACACACACACACACACACACACACACATACACACACACATACACACATACACACACACATACTGAGACA
>NW_004797375.1:345902-347634 GCF_000002075.1 Aplysia californica
AAGATGTTGAAGAGAGTGGGAGAGAGTAAACAGCCTTGCCTCACCCCGACCGTTGTCCTGAACCAATCCCCCATGCTGCCGTTAAGGAGACCTTGTGGTATAGTTGTTGTATGACGTCGATCAGGTTGGCGTTGATGTTATATTTCCTCATGGTTGCCCATAAGGCTGCATGCCACACCCTGTCGAAGGCCTTTTTAAAATCCACAAAGATATGGTATAGGTTTTGTTGGTGTTGGAGGTACCTCTCGCACAGTATTCTGAGGTTGAAGATCTTTTCGCCTGCGCCCTACTCTAAAGCCTGCCTGCTCTTCGGCAATGACCTTCTCTGCCTGTGGTTTCAATCTGTTCAGCATTATCTTCAACATAACCTTACTGAGGTGGCTTATTAGACTGATGGTGCGGTAATTCTGACATAGTAGCAGGTTACCTTTCTTGGGGAGTGTAATCACTAGTGATTGTGTCCATGGTGTTGGCCACTTTCCTGTCTGCCAGATCTTGTTGCAGATGACAGTAAGAGCGCTTATCATGTCCTTTCCCCCTGCCTGTATAAATTCTCCTGGGATGTTGTCCACTCCTGCTGATTTCCCCTTCTTCAGTGCTTTAACTGCTGCTTCAACTGCTGGTTATCGATGTTGGTTGCTGGGGGAACGTTTAGAATCTCGGGGTTTCCCGTGGCTTTATAGTTGTACAATTCTGAGCAGTATTCTGTCCATCTTTTCAGAATGTCTTGTTCCTCTATCAGGCATTTTCCTTGTTTGTCTTGAATGGTGGTGGTGCGCCCTTCTTTAGTGCATGTCAGGTCTTTTACTAAAATTGATATGCTTTTTTGCTGTTGTTTGTCTTCAGGCTGCTTTCGATTATTTGGCATTGTTCCTCGATCCAATTTTCTTTTCCCCTCTTCATACTTGTTTTACTTGCTCTGTACTCCTTTGCACCATCTGGTTGCTTCTTTTTCTCCTTTAGTTTCCTCATGTGGTGAGTCTTGGGCAGAGAAGCTTGGCGGTGCCCATCCCTCTCCAAGCTCTTAACCGTAGGCTGATGTCGACGAACATGATGTGGGTCGCCCCCGATCGCATGCACTTGACCGTTGAGCTCAGCTTGGAAGCCTTCCGCTCTGACCATTGGGTCCGTCATGGGACCCTTCCGCTCATGGCCGTTGGCAGTTTGATGCTGCTCATCCGCCCAGTGGTGCAGTGTAAACACCACCCCCTTACATGGTTTAGTCCGCCAGCTGAAATGGTGTGCCGGGGTATGGCGCTGTGGAGCCACATGTGAGAGATTTAGAGAATGTGCGAGGACCAGTGATGCCCGTCCACCCTGCCAGGTAGGGTGCAGCATGCCAGACATCAAAGGTACTACCTCACACAGAGCCCCCTATACCCCGATATATATTTTCCTTTCATTGTGCGTTCCCCTCCACAATGATTATACATATAGGCCTCCTCAATAACTGTGGCCTGCTTTACCGGAATCTCGGACAGACACGCACAGAGTCAAGTTCCACGGAAAATCGAGAACAATCCACACAAACCCAAAACAGACACTGTCCAGACGGGTAAGAGGCCGTATATTTGTAAGAGACGACGCCACCCCCTCACAATGAAGGTCATTGAAACTCTTGGACTTGCATGGTCAGTGATTATGGCAAGACAAACAGTGTGTGTTTGTCTGAAGTGACGTATGTTTGTATGGGGTGGTGTGGTAGGGAGCGGTGAGTGATATATATATTATA
>NW_004797375.1:348202-350163 GCF_000002075.1 Aplysia californica
TGTGTGTGTGTGTGTGTGTGTGTGTGTGTGTGTGTGTGTGTGTGTGTGTGTGAGTGAGTGTGTGTGTATGTGTGTGTGTGTGTGTGTATCAGAGAAAATGGAAGGGAGGGTTTGTGCTTGAAGCATAGAATATCGTACTTTTTCCTACGAGTGGCCCGTCAGAATTCACAAAAGTCACTGAATAAACCCTGCCATAAATATCAAGTGCCTTACAACTAGTCTCCAAAACTGCTATACTGTACCCAAGATTGCGTACCATGCTCACCTACTTAAACAGCAAACAAAAGACCCAGTGAACACTTAGACCGCTTGAAGACACTTGAACAAGATTCAACGAAGACATAAACTCACAGGCGGCGAGTTCGGTATAGCAATGAAACAGTTTTGAGTTTTGTTCATACAGCTCAAATTTAAATTATCAAAATATATAAGGCCTACTTCTATGGCTGTGTTTGACGACGACGATGTTCCTAGATAACGGAAAGAAAGAATTGAGTGTATTTGATTATGCAGATGCTTCGCCCCTGCACACACACAAACACATATAAACATACACACACCTACGCATCTACACAAATAACTAAATAAAAACATTATTACACAGATACACAGAAACAGAAACACACACACACAGACAGACAGACAGACAGACACACACACACACACACATGCAAATACACACACTACCTAATTATATGCACATACTTGTTTTCTTATTTTTCGGGGTTCTTACGTAAATCTAACCACCCTATACTATTCTCTATTTCCCAACCAAACCACACGCTGTCTTTTTGTCTGTCAACTTTCATATGTCTTTGGTGATAAGAAGGGTCAACGTCGTGTGTGTCCCAAACAACTGCCAAACCAACATCAACTCACCTTCCTCTTGTGTTTCATTTTTGTTCGTTCTACAAAGTTTCCCAAAAGACGAATTCGGTTCACTGTGGCCAAAGAAATTTAATTTGCTGTTCGTAAAACTCTAATAAACTATTCGTGCTCTACAGTAACAGCAACTACGGCAACAGCTTCAAGAGAAAGTTCACAAACTGTTATGCCACAAAAATGTTCCTCCGAAGTAACTCCCACATCATTTATATGAAGAGACGTTCCGCTCGACCGGGTTCTCTCAGTGATTTCTCCACAGCAGGGCTTCTAACAAAGATTTCACTGGTCCTCTTTGCTCAAAGATTTATCGTTTAGTTCACTCAGCAACAACAAAAAACCCGAATTCTCTTTCTGGCTATTCGATCTACACCACTAAGCAAATCATTCAAAGAGAACAATGTTTTAACACCCAACAGCGCCTAAACACGACCTTTTATTCTCAACAACTTTAACCAGACCTAACTTATATCACTCTTGCAAGGCTCTCAGTCCTGCAAGAGCCCCAAAACCTCTTCCCAGAACGAAAAATGACTGACAAGGAGAAAGGCAGTGATTGTTAATGGCTTTGTATACGCCACACAAACAATACAATTCCTTTGGATTTGTATACACCACGCACAATAAATTCCTCAGAGGTATTTCATCGTTTTCTAGCACAGCACGTTCTCAATAAGGCTGACAGCACCATGGGTGGTTCACCAAATGCGGGGCAATGTTTGCTAGGTTTCTGTCCATTGTGAGACATTGTCAGGGGCCCCATAACGGACTTACCGATCTATATTTATAGTCCGCAGACATACTGTCAGTCGTTTCCCTTTGCAAAATTATGACAATGAATTGTGCGTGTGTGTTCAGACAGTAGAATAGTACCCTTAAAGAGTTTGCTTTCGTTTGGCTCAGTGTATACTTATAGAAAAGAGTCTTTGTACACGTACACTGGAACATGTATGTGTATGTGTATATGTCTGTGTGTGTGTGTGTGTGTGTGTGTGTGTGTGTGTGTGTGTGTGTGTGTTTGTATGCGTGTGTGTGTGCGCGCGCGTGTGTTTGTGTATGTATGTATGTATGTATGTATA
>NW_004797375.1:353509-365205 GCF_000002075.1 Aplysia californica
AGAGAGAGAGAGAGAGAGAGAGAGAGAGAGAGAGAGAGAGACTGAGAGAGAGCAGGGATGGTCTATAGTTTCAAATACAAACAGACGACAGAGAGAAAATCCAAGCTGTTTACATAAACAAAACAGAGGGCTCTCGTCGTGGCCTAGAGGTTAAGGTATTCGCCTCTCATTCAAAAGTCCCGGGTTCGAATCCGGGTAGCAACGTAAAAAAATATCTATCACCTCCTTTCCTGCTGTCTTGCAATGTTCTGTCGTCTTCTTTCGTCTGCACTTTCTGCCCCCATTCCATCACCTCCTTTGCGCCCTCTGGGCTCATGACTCTTTTTGCAGCCTTTCTACTGTTACTCTTTGGCGCCTTCTTACTGTTGTCTATCAGCCAGACCCCTCATCTTATTGTAGGTAAGATCTACACCTAGCCTTCTTGGACAAGGGCGAAAAATCTCGGATGTCCCGTGTGCAAGTTACGCACTTTAAAGATCATTTGGCGGTCTAAAATCGATTAGGTTAGACTTCGGCCGTCGACCACCACCCGGGCAACATTAAAAATTTCCTACCAACTGAAAATATTTAAACTGTCCGGCGAGCTCACATGAACTTATGCAGTAGCGAGCGCCGTAAAACACTTACCAGAAAAGTGTTGTTTTTCTTTTTTTTAAATCGCACTTTGGATTGTCCAAAGTCTCTAAAACACGGACTGATATTGTACTCACATCCTCAGTCTTAGTCCGTTCTGTGTCCGTGACATCCTGGTCTTTGGTGACGTCAGCTGTTGTCGGGATCTGTATCGGTTGTCGGGCTGAAAAACAACATAGAAATCGATTTTATATATTGTTTCATTTACGTTCTGCACTTTAAATAGTCGAATACCTTGGACATTGTTTTGGTGTCAACGGAGTCAACGAACCTACGCTACGTCTCATCTATAGACAGTGTTTGGGTCTAAAAAGGAAATGCGTTTCTTGTCAGTGAGTTTGAAGTTTTAATATTAATTTTTTTTTAAAGAAATGATTACAAGGAGGGCAGGGAGAAGATGGGCACTGTTGTCAGAAGATGACGTATCCTATAAGGTGAGTTGATTGTCGGGGCAATATAAACAGTATGATGAATATAATGATTCAGGGAAATACATTGCGTGCTTTACAAGTTTTCTTTTTCAACAGTCAGATAATATGTGCAAAAGCGATTGCTGTAACACAAATAATACATCTGATTTTCTTATCAAAGGATACCCGTGGACACTCAGGATCCAATTTGTATGATAGAAATGCACTCCTGCATGGCGGTATTTAAGTGTCAAACCTAAAAAAAAATCAAGATCATAATAGTAGCTGGGTACCCGCTCGATGGACGGACTCAAAAGAATCGATCGTCAAGTCATTTTCACGCAAGAGAAAAACCTGTAAATGATCAGTTGAAAGAGGGATGTAGGTACCACCTGAAAGAGAAATTTGGATATAACCTGGAAGAGTAATTTACTAAGAAATGTGCTGCGCCAGCAGTCACACCTTCAAAGAGTATTGCCAGAGACAGAGAAAGTGCAGGAAAAGGATCGAGATCATCTTTTCTATTTTGGCAATACATACCCTTAGCTTCTACTTCAGATTTCATTGCATGACAAGGCTGGCTTTGAAAACCCCCCCCCCCCCCCCTGTATAAGATTGCCGATACCGTACTGCATACAGCTGTGCCTGGGCCTAACAGTTCCTGTTCTTGTTGTGTTTTCATTTTTATTATTGGGTATTTTTAAGTAAAGGGCACTGGGAAACTGTAAATTGACATTGGTGTAGTTAAAAGCATAGAAAATTTCATGAAATCAATTAAATTACCCCCATTCAGACAGGGACATAAACAAGAAGGGGAGAGAAACGAAGGAGTGGGAGTTAAAAATTGGGAGGACCTGCCAGTGGCGACCACATCCATGGTGTAAAAAAGTGGAAGGGGGATAATTTTAACAACATAACGTTTAGACAAATTAAAGAGATTGCATATTACCCACCACCAAACAATGAAATGAATTTTATAGAAAACAAGTCCAACACGTGAAATAAAGGTAGAGACAATTAAAATTGACGCAATGGATACAGATGCCTGTAGCGTAATACTTACAGCTTGTGAATGTTTCATTTAGCAATGCATTTAAAGTTTGCTACTTTTATTCTTAGACTCATTGTTGTCTCAATAATCAACGTATTCAAAGTCCTTACCATCATTTTACAAACCATTGATGTCGCATTTATCATCGCATGTATTGTCTGATGGCGTTATTACACACTGCTATTGGCTCTGCGTTTTAAAATTGGAATCATTAAAATTCAACCCACGGATCAGATTCGGCACGCCAGGTCAGTTTGTCTAGCCACCATGCCAACATGCGAGGGAAAAAAACTTGGAAGATGTGTTTGCAGCGTTCTCGGAACTTGGTCACCAAAATAAATCATTGTGCAAGTGGAGCGTGCCTTTGGAGATTTCATAACTTCTAGCTAATATATCTGCCTCCTGCTACGTTTTAATTGGAAACATCTTATCAAACATAATAGATGTCCAACCTGTGCTCGGCATTCTTTCAGTTATCTGGTCCACTTTGAAATAATATGTTTGGTGAATCTTTTCGGATGCAACGGCCATATGATAATACAGGGCGATCCAAACAAAAACAAAATTGTACAATTTTTTTGTTAATACTTTCCTCTACACTGAAGTTTTGCATTTCAAATTTGTACGCAACACTTGGAAGTCAAAAGGAATTTGTATGATATTCATTTTAGATAACACCACAGAATAGTTTTGCTCTACATAGCGCGTAAAAAACAACAAATTTTCAGCTATGTCTCCATTTTTGTAGCATAACGCACTTGTTCGCATTAGGCATACTCGTACCGGCAAAAATCGGAACGATTGCCCCATATTACAAACTACTGGTAGTCTAACTGTCCAATAGAAGTTTGGAGATAGTTTTTCTCAAGTTTCCTTTGCCCGCTGAGATGATGGTTAAGATAAGTAAAGAGAAGAGACCGTTTTGTATTGAACGTTTCCTCACCACCAACTCATTTTGTAAGTTTCGCACAAGGTACGGAAATAATGTTAAAGTGCACCGAAGGTCCTGTAGAGAATCAGGACTAAAAATTCCCTGACAAAACGTCCACTTCAAGTCAACTCAAGGGCTCGCATTCTCACAGCAGATGTTCACGTTAGCGAAGTTCTCAGATGATAGCAATGTGTTCATGATCCCTCGATCATCTTGAAAAGCGTGAACATTTCCTCTATGACATTTGGTTCCTTGGCAAAGTCCATAATCACCTTTCGTTATATCAACTCAACAAATGCTGTCTATTTGGGCAACCTCACCCCCACCCCTCCCCGTTTTTGCCTCTAGAAACAGCTCCATACTGTAAGGTGTACACTGTGTGTGGCTTTGTGTACTCATGATTGAGTGGATCATTGTGTTTGGTCACCGCTGAACATTACGAACCTGCGTCAAAATGTTTCGAGTCCAAAGGAGGACATACAGACCTTTGGTTCTCGGAATTCCGAAATTAATTTTTTTTAAACTCAGTAGGAAAAAAATATTGTTTAAAGGTAACAGGGATGGAAAGATTAAATTTGAAAAAGAAAAGAAAAGGAAAAAATAAGCCAATCATTTGTTGACGTTCCTTACTAGATTTTTTTAATTGGAGCATTTTGCATATATAGGTGGTTTATATAAAAGCCATTTTTGTTTTCGAAAATTGGTTTCTTCGTTGTGGATTTTATGGCAAACAAATTCCTTTTGCGTGAATTATATCTGTTCCAAATAACAACATTCTAGTACACATTTTGCGCGAGCTATTTAGAAAAAAAGTTGGACAGTTGTTGTTTTTTTATCACCCTGTATGTCTGATCAGCAGAAAGAAGTAAATATTACAGCACATTTCAAACGCAGCATACACAAATCAGAAATACAAAATTGTAAATTAGTATTCTGTTCTCTGTATTTTTAAATTTCAGGTTAAGAAAAGATAACCAAAATAGCTGCATAAATAACAAAGTTATGCATATGTTTAAAGTGCCTTAAAGCAATACGCCTTGAAGTGCTATCGAATGGCCAGAATGCGTGTGAGTTAAAACATCATTTTTTGACAGCATAGTAAGAGTGAAAAGTGCAACCTGCACAAATGTAAAAAAAAGATTGCAGGTCAAAAACTTAAGGTCATGTTTCTAAAAAATCTTCTCACATTTAGCTTTGTTATACTAAAGGAATCAAAAACTTAAAATATTTATTTTTGTAAATATTACTGTACCAGTAGTTCTTTATAACCAGCGAGAAGCCCACTTTGAGATCAAACTTAAAATTAAAATCTATAAACGCCAATTGTTTTCAGAGTTGAAATCATCCTTATTATGCTTTAACGTGGACATCTGTTAATTTTAATTCGAACAGCAAATAACACACACGCAAGCACACATACACACACATAAAAACATATACAAATAAAATAGAAACATATATGTATACATATGTTTTATTTCAATTATCATAAAAAAACAGTGCTATGTAACTTAATGCGTACAGCTTACGTGTTGACAGTAAAATTATGTGGCGTGCATCGTTGCGTGTATGATTAGCTTTACAACTTTATGTTGATATGCACAGAACTCTCCACTGGAGAATAAAATTGAACAAAAATGCGGACAAAATGTCAAATAATTGTTTGTAGGAGAGCAAATAAAAGCGACATACGACAGGTTTGTGTTGGTATTATAATGTGTGAGTCCAGATATTTTTTTGTGAAGATTATAGTGACTATAGACAATTTTTAATTTTTAGAACTTAAACAACAGCACAATAATAAAGACACGTATAAAAAATAATATACAGTTGTGTCCAAAGATTATAATTATATCAAAGATGATTTTTACATACTACAGAGACAAATATTGAACTAATTCTGAATTCAAGTGTTAAAACGGATCATACTGGCGTTTGTGCTGTTCGAAGTTAGGCTCTTCGTTGTCCCACGTAGAAGACCTGAGTTTGATTCCTGTGTTGGGAGCATTTTAATCGAGCGTCTCGGTCTTCCTGCTAAGACCACGTACCTCTCAGTCCGTGCTGGCACTGATAGCCAAGGTTGAAGCCCGCATTCTAAATAATCTCAGTTTTTTAGACGGGGAAGGAGGGGGGAGGGGCGCAAAACACCTACAAGAAACGTTTTAAGTAAATGAGAACCTGATTTTTGTATCAACTGGTAATGCAACGCACATGCTCGTACACATCTTTTTACAATGCAGCCAAAGACCTCTAAATGCCTGGCTGAGGGTTTGGTTCTGAAATCCCACAGTTCGGTACGTCCAACTTCGAAGACGGAAAGGATTGAATCGTTCTTAATATATTTCACTGTCAAAGTACTTGTTATTCTTTCCGAGTGAAAAGAATATCAGTTGATATCCGTTCATGAAAAAGACTAATTGTATACATCCCATGGATAGTGTAAAATAGCATGACTCAGATTGCTCCTCCCTCCCCCCTCCCCCCAGCCCCACTCTGTCTTAATGATTTTTAGCTTTTACGATTGAAAAAAAATATTGGTTGACATCCATTGAAGAAAGAGAATAAATATTGTACACATCCCATCAATGGTATGAAATGGAATGAACTAAACACTTCATGACCTTTGTTAAATGGGCTTCTAAAATGTAAGTGAAAGACTTCGTTCCGACTTCACACAATTTTCTCTACTCAAAACGTAGAGGAATGAAAAGACCCAATAAATCACCGATGATCACACCACACAGCGTCACAGTACTGAAAAAGATTGTCGCGTTGAAACAAGGCAGAGTCACATTCCAGTGAGTCACAGAACTGAAACGTTAAGCTAGTTCATATAGTCACGATATTTCCTCACTTAGCAAAGCAAAGTCACAACGGCATTGAGTCATGGTCTATAGAAACGTTTACCCAGCCTCTTAACTCTTAGTATACGATACGTTATTCCACCTTTGTACGCAGCCAATTTTGTCATCCAATTTTTCAGCTCCGTAAACGTCTCTATAACTCTGCTCATATTTAAACTTTTTTTTCTCATAAAATTAACATGGGACTGAATAGAAATGTATAATCCATGCAATAAACTTTTAGTTTAGTTTCATTTTAGATTAGATATATTTTGCAGACGTTTTATAAACATTTTTGTTAAGATTGTAATCAACAATGGGATGCGGCACGCCAACTGAATTGGTTCGCCATAATATTATACTAAGAGTAAAAACAAAATAAGATTTCTACTTGGAATAAGGCGGAGCCCATCAATATGATCGATTGAAGGCATACAGTGCAAACGGTTTTCTAAACATTTCAACAATGATTTGCCATTAATCAATCGATATTGCGCGTGCGGAGAAGAGAACCATTAACTTGTCTTGTCAGAATATTATTGAACGTTGCTTGGGCAGAAGCAGTAACGGATAGAAGGCACGTCACATCACTTCATGCACGTCAATAAAATATCAGGAAATAGAGTCTTTCCTACCAGCGTCTGTTGTGTAGTGGTTACGCAGTCGCATGCTGAGGTGACCTAAGTTCGATTCTAGTTTGGGAGGAATTTTTATTGATCTAAATTAGGTCGATTGGGGCGTAAAAGCACCTTAATAGAAAACTATGTCATCGTTCTTCAACGCTATACAACCATTGACGCTACTCTTGCTTCTAGTCTAGGTAGGTGAGGCTTTCAAAACCTTTGATCATTATTATTAAGGGAGACACAGAGACAGAGAGACACAGAGAGAGAGGGAGGGAGAGAGAGAGAGAGAGAGAGTGACAAGCAGTCAGACAGACAGACAGACAGACAGACAGACAGACAGACAGACAGGCAGACAGGGGAGGGGCAAACCAATGAAGTAGCTAAAAAAACCACAAAGAGAGGCTGATGAAGACAGATACCAGTAGAGTGACACATCGAGAGATAGAGAGATAAAAGTAGAGATCACCAGGAGGCACACACTGACAGTGAAGTGAATGAATGGAGAGAAGGTCTCGCCATGTCATATAAAACAGATAGATAGACAGATAGATAAATATACATATAGATCTAGATATATAGATAGATAGATAGTTGGCAGAGTTTTTAATGCACTGGCATCACTGTGAGGATTATAATTATTAAAGGTAGTGTCACTCCCGAGGACATGCTTCAACGATTTGGTCGTGAAAATAAATGATCAAAGAAATCCAGTCATAGAGGTATAGTTTCACCATACAAACTAGTCCCTATAGTCAACATTTCAAAAGCTATAATTATGAAACACATGATGCCTTTATGTCATTGATTTGAATTATAATATCCTAGATGGTGCACCGCCATGACCACCTCTATTTGCTCTCTGAAGTCTTCGATGTGAAGCTTGTCTATCATGGGCACGTCGGCACCAATCCCGTCTGGACCTCCATTTAACTCCAAACTAAGACAATAAATGGTACGCTTTACACAAAATCGGACTAACGTCTGGGTGCTTGGTCTAGGATAATATAATACAAGTCTGTGGGTTTATGCAAGAGTGATTGGGGTTAGTGTGCAGAAAAACAGCATATACATACAATAGTAAGCCCAGCAACATCCAGGTCACTCAATCGCTGACACGGAGTCAGATTTCGACGTTCATCGGTTAGTTGTGTGTGCTAGAGAGAGGTTATCAACATAGCTGCTCTGTTACCTTGGTCCGGACTGCCTGCCTGGACCCGGACATCCGTGACCGGGGTTTGAGTCTGGACTTCCCGTAAACCTGATTCGGTTTCCCCTTCCACTGTGACTTCTGGGTCAAGGTCAAATTCTTCCTCGCCCAAGGTCGATTCATGGGCTGTTGTGTTGAGAGCGCTCGTTGAGCCTAGCAATAGGTGTTGACGATGTTGTCAGAAATTTTATTGTCTTGGTAGTGTACTTGAATTGCGTCGATTAACTTGTGGTTAGGCTACCAGACCCGTAATTGTGAGGTTAAGGGCTCGGAGGTTCGAGGCTCGGAGGTTCGAGGCTCGGAGGTTAAGGGCTCGGAGGTTCGAGGCTCTGAAGGGTCCAACAGTAAGGCCCGTTACAGGCATTTTGCCATCTGGCTCGGTCCAATCGGATGTGGACGTTGAATTCGGAAGCCCTGCCTCTGAAATAACCTAACAGTGTTGCAAGGTGCGTTAAACTGATATTTTTTCGCAGTTTTTCAAAGTCTATTACCTCAATCCTCAGCGCGGGGTGATAATGTCAGGACAATTGATCGCTTTTAAGCACAAGGGGGCTATCCCGAAAAATGCTGTTTTGAGAAAATTGAAGGTAAAGTTTTTGCCCCTTGTTCAGACAAGGAGAGTTTCCTTTATAACCAAACAAATGTACACACCAATGAAATCTAACTAATGAAAAGGCCCACTTTTGGGGTAGGTCAACATTTCTGGAAAGCCCTGAAATCTGGGTTAGCCCGCTTGTCCTTAAAAGAGACCAATTTAGTCCACTACAAACTAGAAGGAGGACCAACATTTCCTGCGGTAGGATGGCATCATGGAGATTGTTGCACTGCCGTACATGACGTGATGTTTACTTCAGTCTGTGTTTGTCTCACTTTCTTTTGTTATGTATTTTCCTATACACTTGGTTGGATTTAGGGTAAGCTCTGTGGTGAACAGTTACGACAGGAAGGTAAGGAAAGAGTTATGAGAGGAATATCGAGTTGTAGAGGCCTTTATTAACACTGATTGCAAAGTATAATATATCTCTTATCTTCTCTCTCTCTCTCTCTCTCTCTCTCTCTCTCTCTCTCTCTCTCTCTCTCTCTCTCTCTCTCTCTTTCTCTCTTTCATCAATACACACACCCCACACTATCTTACTCTCAAATACAGAACCTTTAGACGACATCTATTTCTAAACTATAAAAGCCAAAACACTAAGAAAGCTACACTACAAAGCAAGGAAAAAAATGATTTGAATTCAGACTTAATTTCCATGGGGTTCTTTGACAAAATAATTCGAAAGATTGAAAAACACGAATCTAAATGAATAATTTCAGTCTAGTTTACAAAGCTCAAAACAAAATAATTGAAAATAGACACAACGGGTTTTACAATAATCTAGGATAGGAAAGAAAATGTTATGACAAATGGTTCATTACTTCATGAGATGAGCAAAAGTGATGAACTTAACTAGATCTCTTTCAAAGCGTTTCAGGGAAAGATAGTTGAACAAAAGCAGAGGTAGGAAAATATTTGAAAAATGCAGAAGGAAATCATCAAGCAATGACAACAATGATTTTAAAAATAAGGTTGAAATTAAACCTACCTGCTAACCCTTCCTCTCTTAGGCGGTCAAACAAGGTGCTGGGGTCGTAGCCGGTAGAGCCAGGAGACATGGCCCGGATAATCCCGCCCTCCTTCCCTCCTGTAGCGTCATCTTTGTTCTTTGTGATCACAGGTCGGGGCTTGCGTCGGCTGGGTAGATCGTCATTCAGAATAGAGAAGGCGATTTTACTCATTGTTCTTTTTATGTCAAAGTTTATGAATCAACACGCAACTCAACACGATCAGAAGGTCCCAAGTTAACAGGTATTGTTTAGACCAAGAACTCAGAGAACGCTCTAAACTATCCACAAAAAAGTACTCCAAGCAGGCAAACGCTCGTAATATAATGCTCTTCCCAGTGTCTTGTTAGCACACGTAGAGAACGCCAGTGATGTTATGATAACTGATAATGCTTCTTTCTAATAAAGCGATCACTCAAAAGTCACCAGTAGAGATTCCTGTTTCAGATTGTGAAAAGGCTGACTTTATACCCATCAATCCTTCATAGTTTTAGTTCACGCAAACGTAGGCATTATCTCTGTGGCTTTCTAGATGCCCCAAATAATGAACGGTAGGTAGATCTGATTCTGACCAGCGACTGCGCGCAAGTGTGAAAGCTGAGAGTGGCAACTGATCAGAGTAACTACAGATGTGTGAATTATACATGGATAACCCAGGAGGGCTAGCGTGCCGCAGGGGAAGATGCCCAATAAAGACGTAGGGAGCAATTGTTAGAGTGAAAAAAAGAGAAAAGGAAAGCCTCATCAGTGTTTTATTCATAGACCAAACGGTGATTACAGGATTTTACTTCACATTGTACACACCGTGCTATTGTTGTAGATGTTTTTGGTGGTGTTAGTGTTGTTGATGCTGCTGTTAAAGATGCTATTGTTGTTGTTGTTATTATTATTGTTGTTATTGTTGTTGTGTTATTGTTCTTGCTGTTGTTGTTGTTGGAAGGTCCCCAAGCAAGACGTATGGCGCAATCGTAAGAATGAACAAAGGGTAAAAGGAAAGTCTCATCAGGGTTTTACTTCAAGACCAATCACTTTACTGAATGTTCTTTGTCTTTGTAATTGTTCTACATCAATATTGTGATGAAAGTAACTCCAACCCTGAATCACGGGCCGGTTTTAGACGTAATTATTCGATAAAAGGTCAATTAGATTTTGAATAGGCAAAAACCGTTTGCAACATAAAGTTTACTGCAATGCTACTATATGGCTCTGAATTTTGAGGTACCAAGAATTAGAAAGCCCAACGGAAACATCCCAAGACAGTCGCTGTAATGGAACCCACAGGGAGCACGAGGCGGGTGTAGGCCGCGGGAAACATGGAGGAGATATGAGTAAAGGGACATTAGAGAGATGAAGCTCACTTGGAACGAACTTGGCAGGATGACCCAGGACTGAGATAAATGGAGGGAGCTTGTATATGGCCTATACCCTGCCAGGGGTGAAAGGCATTGATGATGATGATGACGAATTAGGACGGGATTGACAATGTTTTAGTAACATTTTGAAAAGCATATCTGGGACTTGGCAAAGTTACACCACCGTGTTTAGTTCTAATAGAGGTGGGAAGAACTGAATTATGTTTGAATTATACGCCTTGTGTCCTTAAATTCTGGTGCAGCTTTATAAACTTAAAAATGTATGCATTTCCAAAAAAATGTTACATACAATCAAATAACTCTTGTGAATTAGGCAGAGTCAACTGAGCTACTGAAGTAAAGTACATATTATTTTCCCTTGGATATGCCTGGTTTTCTTTCAATGTTGGAAGCACTAATGTTACTCAGAAGAAATAAAAAGTAGGCCTGTTGATCATTGAGTGCAGAACAGAAAGGAGGAAGTCTGTCGCAAGAAAAAACATTTTCTTGCAATTTCCTTTTCAAGATTTTGCAGAGTATCATCCCGCAAATATTCCAACCAAACTCGTAGCCTGTAATTGAAAGATAATCTGCCTTACGAGTGGAAATGTATAAATACATCTATTAGTGAGAGGTGTAACTCACATGAAATTTGAACATAAATTTCATTTGATCTTTTGTTTTTCCAGCTTTGCCAATAACAGGAAATGGTTCATTACCCCCTTGTTTTCTCGCCCGGAGATAAATATGTATAATAAATTTTAACCCATGAGTAAAGATATATGTACAACTTATCAGGGGCGAAGGCTGACTTGTTTGACAGGGTAGGCCGCGGGAAACATGGAGGAGATATGAAACGGGACCAGATATAGATCTATATGGAAACATGGAGGAGATATGAAACGGGACCAGATATAGATCTATATGGAAACATGGAGGAGATATGAAACGGGACCAGATATAGATCTATATATGGCCTGTAGATATCACACAAGAATCTTACTCGAGGCGGCGACTCTGACTGAGTTTTAAATGAAAACA